>NC_092121.1:6705438-6840438 GCF_045679555.1 Salvelinus alpinus | reverse complement strand
CAACCAACCCCCCTTTTAAAGCAAGCTGCAGAGCCAGACAATTCCCAGTTAGCCAGGATGAAATGTAATAATTATCAGAGAGCCTAGTTGCTTGTTAGCAGATTGATGTTGGCATTTGTTTAATAGGTTTTGTTGTTGTAAATGAATGATGCCAATACGGTTTGTCTTATCAGAGAAGCACAGAGTGATGGAATGAATAGTAATTTAGAGGAGTAGAGGAGAGAGGAGCGAGTCAACATCAATTTAAGACAACGTCTATGTGTGTCTGAGCGTGTGGGAGCATGCTTATGTGGGAATGTGGCTGTACGTGTTTGCATGTGTGTCATTTTTAACAAGCCCCCTTTTTACTCCTGGACACAGACAGTGCCGTTGTCTCTTGTCACACCCTGGAGTGACAAGGGACTGTATATACCAGCTAATTGTATAATAAGGGAATGGACATACCTTATCGTTGTAGGCGAAGCTGGACATACCTAGTAAGGCTTGCAGCCTGAATAACAATGTCCCCATGCTGTTTGTTGTTCAGGCCTCTGGACCACAAAGGGAAGGGCTGCCAAAGCTGCAAAATGCCATCCAACACTGGCAAGAATGGCTCAGCTAGACGTGGCTCTCTACCAACACATCCCCTACTCTCTATCTATCTACACACATGCTGGCAGACATACACACTGTTGTGTTGTATGACATGCAAGCACACAGAGAGAACGTGTCGACATATAAAGCCCTCTGTCACACACAGAATTACAAACATGCACGCACGCACACACACACATATTTGCAGACACTCATATCTCCATAGAGAGAACATGGCAGACTTGGGGATTTAGCCAGGGTGTCTGTCTGGGGTGAAGTTGAAGTGGAGATGCTTCTTTCTCCTCTGAGTTTTCCTGGAGTTGCTGTGAATGCCAACAGGAGATGAGGACAACAGGAGAGACATTTCACGATGCCGGGGCCAGACGAGACGAGGTGGGCGGGAGGCAGACACACTCCTGTTTCAGCAGCATCCAGCCTGAGTGTGTGCTCACGTCTTCATTGGCCTGATTAGGGACAGTACAGTGGCTTCTTCCTTCCGTACACACTGAACTACCCCTCTCCCTGTTTCTCCCTGTTTCCTCCACATCTCTCTCTCTAGTTATCTCTCCCTGTCTCTCTCTCTCTCTCTCTCTAGTTATCTCTCCCTGTCTCTCTCTCTCTCTCTAGTTATCTCTCCCTATCTCTCTCTCTCTCTCTCTCTATCTCTCTCTTGTTATCTCTCCCTGTCTATCTCTCTCTCTCTAGTTATCTCTCCCCCCCTCTCTCTCTCTCTCTCTCTCTAGTTATCTCTCCCTGTCTCTCTCTCTCTCTCTCTTTCTCTCTAGTTATCTCTCCCTGTCTCTCTCTCTCTCTCTCTCTCTCAATTCAATTCAATTCAATTCAATTGACTTTATTGACATGGCAAGTTCATTATTACTTACATTGTCAAAGTATACATATCGAAAAATCAAAATCAAATATATATGTATATATATACAAAATATATATATATTTATATATAAATAAATGGTGGGACCAACATCAATAATAATAATAGTAGTGGACATGGGATTACCATTAATAACAGCTACAACAACAATATTAATCAGAACAACAATACATTAAAGCAATGGTAGTAGACCAGTATCAACATGACTTCTCTCTCTCTCTCTAGTTATCTCTCCCTGTCTCTCTCTCTCTCTCTCTCTCTCTCTCTCTCTCTCTCTCTCTCTCTCTCTCTAGTTATCTCTCCCTGTCTCTCTCTCTCTCTCTCTCTCTCTCTCTCTCTCTCTCTCTCTCTCTCTCTCTCTCTCTCTCTCTCTCTCTAGTTATCTCTCCCTGTCTCTCTCTCTCTCTCTAGTTATCTCTCCCTGTCTCTCTCTCTCCCTCTGCTGCTGCATTTTCTCTTCAACTATAATAGCATTTTTCTAACTGTGGGTGTGCGTGTGCATATGTGTGTGTGTGTGTGTGTGTGTGTGTGTGTGTGTGTGTGTGTGTGTGTGTGTGTGTGTGTGTGTGTGTGTGTGTGTGTGTGTGTGTGTGTGTGTGTGTGTGTGTGTGTGTGTGTGTGTGTGTGTGTGTGTGTGTGTGTGTGTGTGTGTGTGTGTGTCATACCTCTGCCTCTGTACGGTAATTGACAGCAGGTCTCACCATGCCAAGTTCGTCTGGGTTCATTAATATTCTGGAACATCAGCTCGTTGGTTACCGTGACGTCAGCATGTCTGTGGGAACACAGTGGGTTCAGGGACTGACAGACGCTCGTTCTGGACTTCACCATGGTCGTTCACCGCCTCACCATGGTGGGATAATGGTTGGAACCAAAGCATTACCTAGCTCCTCTTTTGTCTTTTCAGTGTATTCCTAATCCCTGTTTAGAGTGCGGTTTGTTTAGTCTGGGTTTGTGTCTTTTAGAGTAATGCTTTGTCATTGTTGTTGCTTCATGATGATTTTGATGTCTGACTTAGAAAAGTTCACACGGCTGTGTGGTTAACCATCTGGATTGAACCACAAGATGTCTTCAGACATTACACCCAGGACCAGCTCATACTCCAACACCAGCTCATACCAGCACACCAGCCAACAGGGACAGTAGCTAACAGTAGCTTCATACCATACAGCAGGGATCAACTAGATTCTTTAGCGCATGGTCAGAGGGACGGAACATAATTACATGTAAAACATCTGGTTTTACTGCTAGCTTGAGTTACCTGGGGTGGCAGAGAGTTCCATTTAGTCATGACTCTATTTAATACTGTGTGTTTCCCAGACTCTGTTCTGGACCTGGGGGCCGTGAAGAGACCTCTGGTTGCATGTCTTGTGTTGTACAAATGAGTGACCGAACTGTGTGCCAACTGCTTGAACAGACAGTTCGGTACCTTCAACACATCAATGCCTCGCACCAAGACCACTACTGAAGAAGTCAATCTCTCTTCAACTTTGAACCAGGAGAGAGATTGACATACATGTCATTGACATTCGCCCTCCATGTACATCTAAGTGAAATACGTGCTGCTCTGTTCTTGACCAAGTGCTATTTGCCCATGTCCTTCTTTGCCGCACCTGACCCACACAACTAGACAGTAGTCCAGGTGCGACAAAACTAGGGCCTGTAGGACCTGTCTGGTTGACAGAGATATCACCTTATCATGAACAGACCTCTTCCCATTTTAGTAACCATTGAGTCTATATGTTTGACCATGATAGTTTGACCATGATAGTTTGCTATCACCCAGCAGTTTAGTCTCTTCAACTTGCTCAATAGCCACTTTATTCAATAATAGATCTAGTTGAGGTTTAGGGATGAGCGAGTGATTTGTACCAAAAAGTATGCTTTATTTTTGGGGGATATTTAGCACCAGCCTATTGCTAGTTACCCATTCTAAAATGGACTGGGGCTCTATGTTAAGGGTGTCAATTATATATTTTACTGTTGCAGTCGACATGTATACTGTTGAGTCGTCAGAGGACATGGACACACAGACTTTACTCAAGGTCAGTGGAAGGTCATTAGTAAACACAGAAAACAATAGTGGTCCAAGCCGGCTGCCCTGCAGTAGACGACACTCAACCGGATTTGCATGAAAGAAAACCCTTTGTGTTCTATTGGATAGGTAACCATCTATCCATGATTATCAGTTCATTCATAACACCTACATTTTTTTCAGGAATATTTTATGATTTTTTTAATGTAACCTTTTATTTAACTAGGCAAGTCAGTTAAGAACACATTCTTATTTGCAATGACAGCCTACTGGGTAACAGTGGGTTAACTGCCTTGTTCAGGGGCAGAACGAGAGATTTTTACCTTGTCAGCTTGGGGATTCGATCGAGCAACCTTTCAGTTACTGGCCCAACGCTCTAACCACTAGGCTACCTGCCGCCCCAACGGTACCAAAGTCTGCACTGAAGTCTATCAAAACAGCTCCCACAATCTTCTTATTATCAATTTCTTTCAGCCAATCATCAGTCATTTGTGTCAGTGCCGAGCATGTTGAGTGCCCTTCCCTATAAGCATGCTGACAGTCTTCCCTATAAGCATGCTGTTTTCTGTAAAAGAATGTTGGTGGAACATGATTTATTAAAAAAACATTGCTAAGCACTGCTAACAGGCTAATCGTTCGGCTGTTTGAACCATTTAAGGGTGCTTTGCTATTTTTGGGCAGTGGAATGACCTTTACCTCCTTCCAGGCCTGAGGGCACACTCCGTCTTCTAGGCTTAGATTGAAGATGTGGCAAATAGGAGTGGCAATGTATTCCATTACCAACCTCAGTAATTTACCATCCAGGTTGTCGCTTCCAGGTAGCTTGTCCTTATTTATAGGTGGCAATACGTTTTTCCACTTCTTCCACACTAACTTTGCGGAGTTCAAAGCTACAGTGCATGTCTTTCACTATTTGGTCTGTTATGCATGAATATGAAGGCTCACCATTTGTCTGTCAACAAAGAACGTATTAAAGTGGTTGACAAAATCAAAGGGTTTCGTTATGAATGAGCCATCAGCCTCAATGAAGGATGGAGCTGTGGTAGCTTTTCTGCCTAGAATTTGATTTAAAGTACTCCAGAGCTTTATACTATCATTTTTTATATCGTTTATCTTTGTTCCATAGTATAGTTTCTTCTTCTTTTTGTTTAGTTTAGTTACGGGATATTTCAATTCACTGTATGTTTGCCAACCTGCTGTGTTGCCAGACTTATTTGCCATTCCCTTTGCCTTATCCCTCTCAGCCATACAGTTTTTCAATTCATCATCTATCCATGGGGATTTGGCAGTTTTAACAGTCAATTTCCTTATGGGCGCGTGCCTTTCAGTAACAGGAAGAAGCTACTTCATAAATGCTTCAAGTGCAGCGTCAGGATGTTCCTCATTTTACACATCCGATCAACAAATATTTTTTTCAACATAGAAATCATTGCGAAACCTCTTGTATGATCGATTATATCCTGAGGCCCATTGTCGTGCCATTCATCTGCCGCCATCACCTCATGTTTTAGCATGATAATGCACGGCCCATGTCACAAGAATCGGTACACAATTCCTGGATGCTGAAAATGTCCCAGTTCTTCCACGGCCTGCATACTCACCAGACAAGTCACCAATTGAGCATGTTTGGGATGCTCTGGATCAACAGGTACGACAGCGTGTTCCAGTTCCCGCCAATATCCAGCAACTTCGCACAGACATTGAAGTGGAGTAGGACAACATTCCACACGCCACAATCAACATCCTGATCAACTCTATGCAAAGGAGATGTGTCGCGTGATGCAAATGGTAGTCACACCAGATACTGACTGGTTTTCTGATCCGTACCCCTACTTTTTTTAAGGTATTTGAGACCAACAGATGCATATCTGTGTTCCCAGTCATGTGAAATTCGTGGATTAGGGCCTAAATAATATATTTCAATTGACTGATTTCCTTCTATGAACTGTAACTCAGTAAAATCTTTGAAAATGTAGCATGTTGTGTTTATATTTTTGTTCAGTATATATCTCGCTATTATGCACGGGAATACTTTGAAACAAATGTTGTAAATGAAAATCACTTTGAGAAGGTTTTCTGGGGTTTTTACAGTCTTTTATTTTACCCCCCCCCCCACCCCCCCCCCCAAAAAAAATGAATGACTGTTTTTGCTTTGAAAATAAAATTACTTGCGGGCCAAATTCGGCAGATGGGGAACCTTACAATACAGTACAGTCCAAAGTTATAGCACCGGAAAGCACTTACACTGTACATGGAATGTAGCACAATAAATTTTTTCCCCCATCGTTGATGTGATCAAAAGCAATATAGATGTAAGAAGAGGTTGTTGATAAAAACCTGACTTGTTGTCACTATGCCCTGAGATTCATTCTCCAACCTCATGTAATCACAATAGGTATGCTTCAGCCTGCTTATGTCTGCGTGTGATTGGTTCTCCACCATACTCATTCAACTGGACGCATGTCAGAAGCAGTCAGAAGCTTTTACCATGGATCTGTGCAGGGTGAAATACAAGGCAGTACACACTAACCCTCTTCCCCTCCCAGTGAGGAAGAGCAGGGCGTCCTACTCTTAGCAGATTAGGCAGACAAACCTGTCCTGCATATTAATGTCACACAAGAGCAGACATGGTTTTAGTTACGCCATAATTACTCCCGACAACACTGTCAAACACCTGGGCGACTCTTTCTCTCTCTCCATAGAGGTCCAGGGTGTATGCTGAAGTGTGTAGGTATGAAAAAACAAAACAAAGGTACTAAATAAGGGTGCTTCCTAAATGGCACCCTATTCCCTATATAGTGCACTACTTTTGACTAGAGCTCATAGGGGCCCCATGGCCCTATAAACAGAATAGGGTGCAATTTGGGATGCAGGCGAACTCTCCTTAGGGAGCATGATGAGGCATCCATTATGTTTTCGGTTGTGTACAGTAAATGTCTGTTCTTTATCTGCTGTTCTGGATGTTCAGGTATTCTTTCTCCATCTAACACATATGGCTGTTAATCCAATAGATCTGTTCCCCCTCAATGATGTCTCAGACAATTAAAAACAAGCCCAAACACTGATTTGTTGTGTACCTTAATGATGAAATAGAAACGTGTCTTTCATTATAAGCTTGAGTGAATGGCTCCCTGGCGTGTGACACTATGACAGATTAGATTTTTAATATTCTCACAATATCCCCCCCTAACCACCAGCCTCCACTTACATTTACATTTAAGTCATTTAGCAGACGCTCTTATCCAGAGCGACTTACAAATTGGAAAGTTCATACATATTCATCCTGGTCCCCCCGTGGGGAATGAACCCACAACCCTGGCGTTGCAAGCGCCATGCTCTACCAACTGAGCCACACGGGACCACACTTCATCCCCATTCTCGCCTGAGGAGAAACTACCCCCCCCCTCCTCCCCATCTTCACATCTCAATCACAGACAGGATTAATATTCCGTTTTATACCTCTGAGAATTGGTGTTTGCGCGTGTGTCTGCTTGTGTGTGTGTGTGTGTGTGTGTGTGTGTGTGTGTGTGTGTGTGTGTGTGTGTGTGTGTGTGTGTGTGTGTGTGTGTGTGTGTGTGTGTGTGTGTGTGTGTGTGTGTGTGTGTGCGTGCGTGCGTGCGTGTGTGCGTGCGTGCGTGCGTGTCTGTCTGTGTGTACAGCCCCGGAAAACAGATGGAAGAATAATGAATATGCAGGCAGAATATCAATACTCGTATCGGTCAATCTCCTTTTAATGATAAAAGTGATTAGAGTGAGATCTTTCTGGGGTGATGATAGGCTTGACAGGGGTGGATATCCTGACTAATTCAGACACACACACACACACACACACACACACACACACACACACACACACACACACACACACACACACACACACACACACACACACACACACACACACACACACACACACACACACACACACACGCACACACACACACAAACACATACACACACACACACACACACACACACACACACACACACACACACACACACACACACACACACGCACACACACACAAACACATACATATACACAAGCCTCGTTTTAATTAGCGTATTCGGTGGTGGAAAGAAGAGCTAGGCACTAAAGCACGGGCTAATTAATCTCCACAGTCTGTGTTTTCATTATTCAACCACCTCAGGGACCAGCACAGGTCTGCCTCCACTTTGTGGTGTTCATCTGTTAGGAAACAATCTAGTTCAGCTGGAACATGTGAGAGGCAACAAGGGAAAGTTCTCTAGATTCATATTCGGGTGGAGGCTTTTCATCTCCAGATGTGCAATCTGGCTGTGTGGTACTACGTATTCGTCCAAGTTCAGTGTACAGATGTAGGATCTGAATTTGAGCCAGTTTACTACAGCAGGAAAATAATCCTGCGGTGACAAGGAAATGCGAATTATTATGTGGATTATATTTCATGGACATTTTTGTAGGGGTTGATACATTTGTCGTAAGGGAAAATCTAACTTCAGAACCTTTTGTAAATCTCAAATGCACTACAAGTTTTAAAAGGCCTGCCTAGTAAGAATGTTCTCCAGCAACAGGGTGACCCAATTAAGATCCTATATCTGTATGTGCATCTGCAAACCCTGTGCACTCATATGTTGTGTGTTAACCTCTATTGACTCCTTCAAGGAGTCCAGGTTTCACTCGGGACACTGGCCAGTAGCTTACTGATAATATCCGCAGGCAAATTGGGAAATGGATGTAGACAGTAAGTTGTCAGTATGAATGGCCATTCAGATACACTACATGGCCAAAAGGATGTGGACACCCTTTTAAATGACTGGATTCGGCTATTTCAGCCACACCCGTTGCTGACAGGTGTATAAAATCGAACATACCGCCATGCAATCTCCATAGACAAACATTGGTAGTAGAATGGCCTGTACTGAAGAGCTCAGTGACTTTCAACGTAGCACCGTCATAAAATGCCACCTTTCCAACAAGTCAGTTCGTAAAATGTCTGCCCTGCTAGAGCTGCCCCGGTCAACTGTAAGTGCTGTTATTGTGAGGTGGAAACGCTCAGATGTAAAAAATCATATATCCTTGGTTGCAACACTCACTACCGGGTTCCAAACTGCCTCTGGAAGCAACGTCAGCACAAGAACTGTTCATCGGGAGCTTCATGAAATGGGTTTCCATGGGCAAGCAGCCACACACAAGCCTAAGATCACCATCAGCAATTCTAAGGGTCGGCTGGAGTGGTGTAAAGCTGGCCGTAATTGGACTGAGCAGTGGAAATGAGTTCTGTGAATCATGCTTCATCATCTGGCAGCCAGACGGACAAATCTTGGTTTGAGGGATGCCAGGAGAACGCTACCTGCCCAAATGCATAGTGCCAACTGTAAAGTTTTTGGCTGGTCTGGGGCTGTTTTCATGGTTCGGGCTTGGCCCCTTAGTTCCACTGAAGGGAAATCTTAATGATATAGCATACAAAGACATTCTAGACGATTCTGTGCTTCCAACTTTGAGGCAACAGTTTGGGGAAGGCCCTTCCTGTTTCAGCATGACAATGCCCCCATGCACAAAGCTAGGTCCATACAGAAATGGTTTGTCGAGTTCGGTGTGGAAGAACTTGACTGGCCTGCACAGAGCCCTGACCTCAACCCCACTGAACGCCTTTGGGATGAATTGGAAGGCTGACTGCGAGCCAGGCCTAATCGCCCAACATCAGTGCTCCACCTCAATAATGCTCTTGTGGCTGAATGGAAGTCCCCACAGCAATGTTCCAACATCTAGTGGAAAGCCTTCCCAGAAGAGTGTAGGCTATTATAGTAGCAAAGGGGGGACCAACTCCATATTAATGCCCATGATTTTGGAATGAGATGTTTCGACGAGCAGGTCCTCTGAACATGTGTATGACTGGACCTCCTGTGTGGATACCATCTGGTAGTAATTGGGCATGAATATATACAATGTACACACAGTGAGTTGTCTGTATGAATAATGGCAGATGGCAATTCAGATAACACTGGACCTCGTGTATGTCTCACAGTGGTTGTTATGAACAGCATGGGAGGGGAGTAAGTGAAGTATGTAGATTGGAGAGGGAGAACTAGCAAAGGTACATCTAATTCCCCTGGCTTCTCCTCTGTAAAGGCCAAACGACTGATCAGATTGCTGAAATAGATGCGAGATATTCGGCTGCAATAAGCCTCTCTTTCACATCACAAGCCTGGGAAGTGCGTGGAGCACAGAAAAACCCAGGGCAAAGTTTTCGTTGAAATACCACGGAGAAGCTACTTCATGGTGCTCTGTTTTGGAGATGTTGCTGTCTGTGTCTGACTGTCTGTGCATGGATGAAGGCTTGATTTGATTTGTCCACAAGCTGAGGGGGAAATGCAGGCCAATGCCACAACCAGAGATATAATCCCCCCCTCCTACTCCCCAGTTGTGGAGCACACACACACACACACACACACACACACACACACACACACACACACACACACACACACACACACACACACACACACACACACACACACACACACACACACACAGAGAGCGAGAGAGAGAGAGCGAGAGAGAGAGAGAGAGAGAGAGAGAGAGAGAGAGAGAGAGAGAGAGAGAGAGAGAGAGAGAGAGAGAGAGAGAGAGAGAGAGAGAGAGAGAGAGAGAGAGAGAGAGAGAGAGAGAGAGAGAGAGAGAGAGAGAGAGAGACCACAGGACTAATCCTTCTTAGTGTCAGACTGAACTGCAGGGGAACAGCAGGTCCAGAGCCCACCATGCTGCTGCTGGTGCCAACCTCATTTCCCTTGCTCATTTCCTGCCCTAAGTTACCCCCTCCCAGGCCCCCTCTGCCTTCTCTCTGCCCTGTGACCGACTGACCGTCCAACCTCCCAGACTTCCTCTGTCCCCTGTGTCCATCCAACCCGACAACCCCTCAGTCCCTCTCTGTTTTTCTCCACTGTATATTGTTAAATTCCTCTTTCCTCTTCTCTCTTCGTATTTATTATTTTCCATTGACTCCCTCTTCTGCATCATTTCTACAGACAGTACCCCACCCTACAGACTTCCCTAACATTTTTGGTCCTCCATAAATGCACTCCACCTAATTTGCTCTTATGCGATTCTTTGCCCTCTTCCTTGCACACCATCGCTCTCTCAGAGGAGGACTAAGTGTAATTTGTAGCTTTGGAGGTTGCCTGGTTCTCTGGGGCTTGTAAATAATAATAATAATAATAAAACATGTTGATTCGACGTCCAATTGTAACGCATCCAGCTGCAATAGGATTGCGAGGTTGCTCAATAACAATTCACACCCAACATTTTTGATGCGAGAGATTTCTTTGTGGAAGACCCAGGGTATAAAAGGAGCAAACTCACAATCCTATTGCAGCTGGATGCGTTACAAATGTAAGTTGATTCAACTTTTAGTTTGAGTTTTTTACAGTGTGTGACAGCAGCGGTGACAGACACACATGGAGGAAATGTATTCAGTCAGGCCAGGACAGGGCCACAATGTGGTGACAGAGACTGAGTGTCCACCCTGACCTCCAGCCACACACTGTCAGGACAACAGCAGTCTGCCTGCTCCCCAACACCCCCTCACGTCTGTAATGTCACACAGACCAGCAGACAGACAGGGAGGCCATGACTGCCCTGGCCTACAGCTTGGTTTACAGGTGCATGCAGGGAAAAAGAACTCCGCCAACCACAGACGTGAAGGGTCAAACTGTTGACAGAATGTTTTCCTCAGAGACTAGTACATCATGCACGTGATGTCAGCTGTCGCTTTGAGTGCAGTCGAAGCTCCTCTCACCCCGGCTTAAGAAGCAGCGCGTGGACACATTTAAATATGAACAAAACATTGTGTTGTCTTTGTTGTGTTGATGATGCAGTTGTTTTGCTTTAGTTAATTCAGTGAGCTGTGTGTTGCCTTGTCGGTCTGACTCACCTCGAAGGCAGCACGACTGTTTGACGTTTTGATGAGGGAATAGTGCAATGATGGTGGTGGTAACCTTGACAACATACAATAGATGCTTATAGGCATAGCGCTAACAAGTAACCAGAGGGATCTGCCTGGACTCTCTTATGATTAACACCTGGTGAGGTTTGATAAATGGTTTATTGTGCACTGTAAAAATAGAAAGACTCAAAACACCATGAATGCGTAATGATACACAGAAGGGTTTTTTAAAACAGAATAGAAGTACTCTGAAACACCCAAAGTGATTCTTCAATCTGAATATTGGTGTTTTTAAGAGAGTGTTGTGAAAACACAACCAGTGCAAGTAAAAAAGACAGCATCAAAACACACAACAAATATTTGTTTCGCAGATTGTCTCTCGGACTGTCTCTCAGTCAAATGGTTAAGAAATGCAAATACGCTATAGCCTAAATATTGATTGATGATAAGGGCCTGTGGAGAATGTTTTTTCTGGAATTCCACCTACATTTTTTCAATGCTTTATTGAGACGTTATAGAAACAGGAGACAGAGGAGTGAAAGTGGGACAGGCGGAAGTGGGAATTGAACACCCGGCTTCTGGGGCGAATTGAACCCCTCCAAAAAATAATAACCATATACTTAATAAAAATGAATGCAAGTCTGTTTCAGTGATTTGTTCATTTCATTTTACCCAAAATGTTGAGAATAAAACCAACATTAGATAGATATGTTGTTCAAAATGTAAGAATTTTATGAGGATAACCAAAGATAGAGAATATTTAGTGATTGAATTCATTGGAAGTATTATTTTTTTTTTATCTCCTTCCTATCTTGCCACGTGGCTCTGTTTTTAGAGGTTTATGGGTAATTCCACATCTTTTACACAACGTTGTATGCGTGTTTGAAGAAATAACAGTGTACTTATGTATTAATATGAAGCATTCTGTTGCACTATGAGGTGTAATGGATCATGATGAACGGATATCAAAAGCATAAGGCAAAATTACGTTCAATCAACTTTTGATGGTAGAGGCAAATACCGTATCCTGCAACGCTTGTTGTAAAACCTCTAGTTACTGCTAGTGGATTGAGCACTGTGCTCAACAATGCCGACCAAAATGGGTTAAACTGGCAAATGATCAGATACATAAATCAGTGTTTAAAATACTCCAGAAAAAGTGATCTAATTCTGCACTAGACAGGATTTGAAACACTATTATAGTGTTAAGAAGCTTTAAAGAGAGGAAACGGGGCCTCCCGAGCGGCGCAGCTGTCTAAGCTACTGCGTCACAGTGCTTAAGGCGTCACTACAGACCCGGGTTCGATCACAGGCTGCGTCACAGCCGGCTATGACCAGGAGACCCATGAGGCGGCGCACAATTGGCCTAGCGTTGTCCGGGTTAGGGGAGGGGTTGGCCGGCTGGGATTTCCTTCTCCCATCACGCTGTAGTGACTCCTGAATTCGGCACTAAACAGAACTCGAAACACAAAAAATTGTGTTTTCAACCTTTTCCGATAGGCTCCCAGTCCCTAGCAAGCTGTTGCACAACGCTTGATTGAAAGGTGTTACAACGGGGCCTCCCGAGTGTTTCGGAGGACGCATGACTCGACCTTCACCTCTCCTGAGCCTGTTGGGGAGTTGCAACGATGAGACAAGATCATAATTGGATATCACAAAATTGGGGAGAAAAATGGGGTTTCAAAACTCCAGCAAAGTTAAGTTTTCGTCTCCTTCTCGTTGGTGGCAGCTCAGTTGCTACTAGTTTTGACGTTACAAAGCACTTAATTTAAACAGTGTGAATAATTAATGGAGCTGTATAGGGAAGTTAGATTAGGCTGGACCCCCAGCTAACATTCATCTGTTTGTGCTGAGTAATAACAAGAAGATGGTCACACCCCACTGGGCACACACTGGTTGAATCAACGTCCACAACATTAACGAAATTACGTTGAACCAATGTGGAATAGACACCGAATTGACGTCTGTGCCTAGTGGGACAGACTAGTTACAGTGCTGCTTGAAAGTATGTGAACCCTACAGGGCTGGTCATTATTTTTGTATAAAATAAACCAAAAATTCAAATCTAAACCCCAATTTGTAATAAAGACATTCCAAGTAAATTACAGAAACAAACATTTATTTTCATTGTTTATTTAACAAAAGTGTTTTATTGAACAGAAACTCAAATTTGATATCTGCAAAAATATGTGAACCCCTTCAGTCAATAGCTTGTGGCACCACCACTAGCAGCGATAACTTGGGAGTAAACGTCTCCTATAGCCAGTAATCAGTCTCTGACATCTGTTTTGAGGGATTTTTTCCCACTCATCCTTACAGAACTTCAGTGAGGTTTGAGGGGTGTCTGACATGAACTGCCCGCTTCAGGTCCTGCCACAGCATCTCAATTGGATTTAGGTCAGGACTTTGACTTTGCCAATCCAAAACACAAATCTTTCTGCTGAGCCATTCTTTGGTAGATTTGATTGAACGCTTGTTGTCTTGATGGAAGCCCCATTTTCGGCCCAGCTTTAGCTCCTTGACTGATGGCCCGACGTTCTGTTCAAGAATCTCCTGGTAAACCTCAGAATTCATGGTTCCCTTAATGATGTGGAGTCATCCAGGTCCAGAGGAGGAAAAGTATCCCCAGATCTTGACATTCCCACCACCATGCTTGACTGTTGGGATAGTTATTTTGGTGGTAGGCAGTGTTGGGTTTTCGCCAAACCTAGCGGTGTTGATTGTGACCAAAAAGGTCAATTTTGGACTCATGGGTCCAGAGAATGGACTTCCAGAAACATTCAGGTTTAACCAGGTGGTCTCTGGCAAAGTTAAGAAAGGCAGTTTGGTTCTTTGACAGCAGAGGCTTCTTCCTAGCAACCCTCCCATCAATAGCATTTTGATTCAGTGTTCATCTTATTGTTGAAGCAAGTTACCTGAGATGCAGCAAGGGAGGTCTGCAAATCTCTAGATGTTATGTTTGGGTTGGCTTTTACCTGATTTATTATTGCTCTTGGGGATATTTTGGAAGGGCGTCCACTTCTAGGCCGAGTTGATGTCATGTTAAATGCTCTCCATTTGTAAATGATTTGCCGAACAGTGGACTGACGGAGCTCAAATCTTTTTGAGATGATTTTATTGCCTTCCCCAGACTGATGTGCTCTCACTACCCTCGTCCTGATGTCCTCGGAGATCTCCTATCCTCTCGGCATGGTGTGCTTTGTATTCACCTGGATGGGTAACACCAAACTGACCAGGTTTCTTATCTCTATTTATCAGAATCCCGCCCAAACTCTTTCCTAACGATCTCTCCTTTGATTGGTTAATTTGGTAGCCAATTGTTAACCCACCTGATTGTACTTACCTACTTGATTTAACCAATGCAACTTGGGGTTCACTTATTTTTGCACCTGCAGTAATTACTTTTGAATTTTGTTCTTCTACTACACGTATGATTTTCTCTACACCAACATACAGTTGAAGTCGGAAGTTGACATGCACCTTAGCCAAATACATTTCAACTCAGTTTTTCATAATTCCTGACATTTAATCCTAGAAAATTCCCTGTTTTAGGTCCGATAGGATCACTTCTTTATTTTAAGAATGTGAAATGTCAGAATAATAGTAGAGAGAATGATTTATTTCAGATTGTATTTCTTTCATCACATTCCCAGTGGGTCAGAAGTTTACATACACACAATTAGTATTTGGTAGCATTGCCTTTAAATTGTTTAACTTGGGTCAAATGTTTTGGGTAGCCTTCCACAAGCTTCCCACAATAAGTTGGGTGAATGTTGGCACATTCCTCCTGACAGAGCTGGTGTAACCGAGTCAGGATTTTTCAGTTCTGCCCACAAATGTTCTATAGCGTTGAGGTCAGGGCTTTGTGATGGCCACTCCAATACCTTAATTGTGTTGTCCTTAAGCCATTTTGACACAACTTTGGAAGTATGCTTGGGGTCATTGTTCATTTGGAAGACCCATTTGCGACCAAGCTTTAACTTCCTGACTGATGTCTTGAGATGTTGCTTCAATATAGCCACATAATAATTTTCCGTCTTCATGATGCCATCTATTTTGTGAAGTGCACCAGTTCCTCCTGTAGCAAAGCACTCCCACGTGAGGATGCTGTCACCCCCGTTCTTCACGGTTGGGATGGTGTTCTTCGGCTTGCAAGCATCTCTCTTTTTCCTCCAAACATAACGATTGTCATTATGGCCAAACAGTTCTATTTTTGTTTCATCAGACCAGAGGACATTTCTCCAAAAAGTACAATCTTTGTCCCCATGTGCAGTTGCAAACCGTAGTCTGGCTTTTTTTACGGCAGTTTTGGAGCAGTGTCTTCTTCCTTGCTGAGCGGTCAATATAGGACTCGTTTTACTGTGGATATAGATACTTTGTATCTGTTTCCTCCAGCATCTTCACAAGGTCCTTTGCTGTTGTTCTGGGATTGATTTGCACTTTTTGCACCAAAGTACGTACATCTCTAGGAGACAGAACGCGTCTCCTTCCTGAGCGGTATGACGGCTGCGTCGTCCCGTAGTGTTTATATTTGCGTACTATTGTTTGTACAGATGAACGTGGTACCTTCAGGCATTTGGAAATTGCGCCCAAGGATGAACCAGACTTGTGGACGTCTACAATTTTTTTTCTGAGGTCTTGGCTGATTTCTTTTGATTTTCCCATGATGTCAAGCAAAGAGGCACTGAGTTTGAAGGTAGGCCTTGAAATACATCCACAGGTACACCTCCTATTGACTCAAATTATGTCAGTTAGCTTCTAAATTAGCTTCTAAAGCCATGACATCATTTTCTGGAATTTTCCAAGCTGTTTAAAGGCACAGTCAGCTTAGTGTATGTAAACTTCTGACCCACTGGAATTATGATACAGTGAATTATAAGTGAAATAATCTGTCTGTAAACAATTGTTGGAAAAATTACTTGTGTCATGCACAAAGTAGATGTCCTAACCGACTTGCCAAAACTATAGTATGTTAACAAGAAATTTGTGGAGTGGTTGAAAAACAAGTTTTATTGACTCCAACCTAAGTGTATGTAAACTTCCGACTTCAACTGTATGTCAGATCAAAAAGACTGGTTCTGATTAAATGAAGATTTCATGGTACAAACTAAAAAAATCTGTAAATGCACATGGGGTTCACATACTTTCAAGCAGCACCGCATGTAATGTTAGTGACTGACAGCACTGATGTCTTCTCAAACACAATGAAGAGACATGGGTCAGAGAGGAAGTCTCTTCTCCCTACAGTCAAGCTGTTGCTTTATTTGAGACTTTTAGAGTATGTGAAAATACAGTAAAATAGCCCTAACATTTTACCGCTATATTTCCCACAAATGAACATCTTAACATAACGACAACAGCAATAGTTTCAGTGAATCAAGTTGACATGATCTGAGTTGACGCATTGAACAGTGTTAAATTATTACAAAAACAGATATGTAAAGTGACTTTTTTCTAGAAAGCACTTGTGGTTCGAATAATCTGAGGAAAACTCCACACATTCTTCATGTTGTTAACTCTGTCTGGTTACAAAAGCAATGTCAAACTGACTACTGTAGTTCTGTCTGTCTGACCTACTCCCATCATTTACCCACTCAAGAGTCCCTTTTCAGTATTTTTTTTTTTATACACGTTTCTATTCACACATGGCAACAGGAAGTATCATCACAATATAGCATAGCAACAGCAACCATGTCCATTGTCCACTGAGAAGTTTCCTGTTCCATCTTCCTGATCCGACTCCTCCACTACCTTCTCCGCAGAATGAAAGTCCTCTCCTCCAGCCATCCAGTAAAGATGGCTTCTGTGCCGTCCTTGTGTTAAGGATGGTTCCCCCAGTCAGTGCACTCCACAAACCCTACCCCAGGACCATGCAGCACTTCCTATTCCCCTCCTCTCCTCTCTCCACCCTGAGACTTCGCCTCAGCAGAACCAGTCCACTTCACCGTCCATCAGTCCCAAAAAATATAACGTAAACAGCTCCAAAAAGATTCGCAAACACACACAAAAGCATATTCTTTCTTTTTTTGTCCTTGTTCCTCAGCAGTGCAAAACGAGAATAATAGAGGATTTCTTTATTTTTTTATTAAATAAAATTGAACAAAACAAAACCAATAAATAGAGTTCCTCTGTCTGTCATATATTTCTGTGTATCATACTGTACTGTATATATATATATATATATATATTTGTCTTGGTGGGTCTCTACATGAGCACACAGCTCTTGGCCCGGTCCTTCTGCATGGCAGGGGCAGGATCCAGGGTATCAGTCCGACCGGGCAGGGGGGGCAGGGGCAGCTGGGACACCCTTTTGAGGCCCCGGCGGGAGCTGCTGCGTTTCAGCTGAGGCTTGTGTGGCCGCCGCACAGACGCCAGCGTGGTGATGTGGAACACGTCCC
Source organism: Salvelinus alpinus (assembly GCF_045679555.1). NCBI lineage: Eukaryota > Metazoa > Chordata > Actinopteri > Salmoniformes > Salmonidae > Salvelinus > Salvelinus alpinus. The sequence continues at coordinate 6,822,621 of NC_092121.1, read as the reverse complement.
GTACGCTGTTCTCCGACACCTTGGAGGTGCACTCCACGTAGGCTACCGCACCTATCTGACGTGCCAACCCACTACCCTGAGGGGAGGGAGGAGAGGAGGGAGGGGGTTAGAGACCATTATCATCATCAACAACATCAAGAACATTAAGAACATCATCATCAACAACAACAACATCAAGAACATCATAATCAACAACAACAACATCAAAAACATCATCATCAACAACAACATCAAGAACACCATCATCAACAACATCAACAACAACATCAAGAACATCATCAACAACATCAAGATCATCATCATCATCAAACACATCAAGAACATCATCAACAACAACAACAACCACAACATCAAGAACATCATCAACAACAACATCAAGAACATCATCAACAACAACATCAAGAACATCATTATCAACAACATCAAGATCATCATCAACATCAAAAACATCAAGAACATCATCAACAACAACAACAACAACAACAACATCAATATCAACAACATCAAGAACATCATCATCAACAACAACAACATCAAGAACATCGTCATCATCAACAACATCAAGAACATCATCATCAACAACATCAGAACATCAACAACAACATCAAGAATATCAAGAACATCACCAACAACAACAAGAACATCAAGAACATCATCATAAACATCAAGAACATCATCATCATCATCAACAACAACAAGAACATCATCCTCATCAACAACATCAAGAACATCATCCTCAACAACAACATCAAGAACATCATCATCAACAACAACATCAAGAACATCACCATCAACAACAACAACATCAAGAACATCATCATCAACATCAACAACAACATCAACAACATCAAGAACATCATCATCAACAACAACAAGAACATCATCATCATCAACAACAACAACAACATCATCATCATCAACAACATAAAGAACATCATCATCAACAACATCATCAACAACATCATGAACATCAAAATCATCATCAACAACAACATCAAGAACATCATCATCAACAACATCAAGAACATCATCATCATCAACAACATCAAGAACATCATCATCAACAACAACATCAAGAACACCATCATCAACAACATCAACAACATCAAGAACATCATCATCAACAACATCAAGAACATCATCATCATCAACAACATCAAGAACATCATCATCAACAACAACATCAAGAACATCACCATCAACAACAACAACATCAAGAACATCATCATCAAAATCATCATCAACAACAACATCAAGAACATCATCATCATCAACAACATCAAGAACATCATCATCATCAACAACATCAAGAACATCATCATCAACAACAACATAAAGAACATCATCATCAACAACAACATAAAGAACATCATCATCAACATCAACAACATCAAGAACATCATCATCAACAACAACATAAAGAACATCATCACCATCAACAACAACATCAAGAACATCCTCATCAACAACAACATCAAGAACATCATCGTCAACAACATCCTGCTGTTGTGAATAGTATCTACTGTTCTTCTTGAGGTACCATGACAGTTAATTCGCCATAACCTAGTACCAATGAGCTCACGTTACTGTAGTGAGAGACAAGCAGGAGCCACAGAGATGCTGCTGGTCTAAACATCATGTCTATAGTGCAGACAGTTGAACCTGCCCTACATCTAATGACTAATCCATGGGACTCCCTCTCTCTATCTCACTCTGTCTCTCCTCTTTCTCCTGCCACGTTCTGTTTGTTGCTGTTTAAACTGAGCAGAAAGCCCACCACAGAGAGCCCAGTGGGCTAGAGTTTTCCTCCCATTGTCTGGTACATGTATATGTATGGGAGACTAGAGAGGAGAAACTAACTCGCTGTCCAAAGCCTGCCTGGCATTGTGTGCTGCCTGCTTCCCCCCAGGTCCCGTGTTATCAAAGCTCACTGACCGAAAGGATACATCGAACAGATGAAGTTCCAGTTTAGAATTCTATGGTACTGTATTTGCCCTCTCCTCTCTGGCTATCTTTCCTTATTCTGCATTGGATTATGCCAAGTCCGGTTTCCCTGTTTTACATTGGTTTGTCTTTACACCTCCAATGGCCCTCTCTGGGGATCACATGCACTCACACACAGATGGGGCCTTTCAGAACCACAGGCCTGGTGTGATCGTATCAAGGCTCCTTCCTTACACAGTCACACAGTCACAGGTAAACGTCTCTATTAGGTGGAAACACCGATTTAGAGAAGGAGGGTGGGAGGGAGGGAGGAGAGAGAGAAAGAGGTTGAGAGGGAGGGAGGGAGGGAGGGAGGGAGGGAGGGAGGGAGGGAGGGAGGGAGGGAAGAGAGATTGAGAGGGAGGGAGATTAAGGAAGGGTGGGAGGGAGGGAGGTAGCGAGGGAGGGAGGAAAGAGAGAGAGAAAGAGAGAGATTGAGAGGGAGGGAGGGAGATTAAGGAAGGGAGAGAGAGAAAGAGAGAGATTGAGAGGGAGGGAGACTGAGCAATTGGCGAGAGAGATTAAGGGAGGGGGAGAGATTAAGGAAGGGAGAGAGAGAGAGCGAGAGAGGGGGTGAGGAAGGTTGAGAGAAACGAAGGGAGAGGGAGAGATGGGCCTGACAAGCAGCAAAGCTTTATCAGACCGTGGCCAGATGAGCGTGTAATGTGTAGGGTTCACCCTGTGGTCACCTCGCCTGTGACTCCTCAACTCTGCTACCGGAATTCCATTTGAGATCAACAACAGGATAACAAGCTGGGGGATATTGGATTAGATCAGCAAAACTTGGTTGTTGGGAGCCTGCCAGGCGCTTGTACTGTATGTGACACAGATTCCCTGGCAATTATAGACAGGTCAGAACAGTACAGTACCTGCCTCAGACAGAAATAGAGTATGACGTAGAACAAAAACACAACAGCCCTAACATGAGCCTCTGAAACATTGCCCATGAGCTTAATGGTATCCCACTCTATCTTTTGTTAGTCTATTTTATTTACATGCTTTGTTTTTTTCCCGTTGCTTTTTTGGGGGACTCTATCTGGTTTTTCCCCAGTGGCCAGCACACAGCCGGCCCACAGCCAGCTCACAGCCGGCACACAGCCGGCCCACAGCCAGCTCACAGCCAGCACACAGCCGGCCCACAGCCAGCTCACAGCCAGCACACAGCCGGCCCACAGCCAGCTCACAGCCAGCACACAGCCGGCCCACAGCCAGCTCACAGCCAGCACACAGCCGGCCCACAGCCAGCTCACAGCCAGCACACAGCCGGCCCACAGCCGGCTCACAGCCAGCACACAGCCGGCCCACAGCCAGCTCACAGCCGGCCCACAGCCAGCTCACAGCCGGCACACAGCCGGCCCACAGCCAGCTCACAGCCAGCACACAGCCGGCCCACAGCCAGCCCACAGCCAGCTCACAGCCGGCCCACAGCCAGCTCACAGCCAGCTCACAGCCAGCACACAGCCGGCCCACAGCCAGCTCACAGTGGAAAAGGTCCTCGGTTCCCTGAGCTTTTGTGTGTGTATGGGGGGGGTGAAACAGCCCCACAGCCCCTCCACTCTGTGTATGTCAGACACGGGAGAGCATCAAAACACGCAAAAAGAGGATTATTTCAAAGATTTACTGACCTGTTTATCACCCCTCCCTCGTTCCCTCCATCATTACCATGCCCCTGGCTAAGAGGATGTGGTAGCGTGCGATAAAAGGCCTTGTTTATCAAAGTCTGTTTTTCTATTTATTCCGCCTTTTCAAAATCCCTAAATCTGCATGAATATTTAATCTCAGGGTAAAATGTGTCTCGACTCCTGAGACATAAATCCTCTACATATCTACCCCCCACCCTGGCACCCCCTAAACCCCCTTTACAATAACCAACCTCCACATCGCTGTCAGCCTATTAGTCAGAACGCCAACCTCTGCAAAATGTCTGCTTCAGTGTGTTTCTATGTATTGGGTAATATGTACATAATATATGTGTGCGTGTTGATATAGCAACTGTGGGTGGCTATATCAATGCTGGGTTAAGGGTTAAAAGCTAGTTTGACAATGGGTCGGCTCTGTCTCTCTCTTCTCCCGTGCGTGTCTCATCATAACTCGATTGGTTTCCTCCTTCTCTTTTTTTTAAAGACCCATCTCCTTCCGGCTATGTTTTTCTCTCACTCTTCCATTTCTTCCTCCCGCCATCCTTTCCCCGCCGCTCTTCCTCTGCTCACCTGTTCGTGTGTGATGGGGATGAGGCGTTGCTTGGACAGCTCTCTCAGCGTGCCCACGTCTGTCCTCATGTCCAGCTTACAACCCACCAGAACCACCTTGGCATTGGGACAGAACTCCTGGGTCTCCCCCTGCCACTGTGGGATGGACACACAGGCAGGAGCGTGTTAACAAGGAACGCATAAAGAGACAGGCAGACAGGCAGACATACAGGCAGGCAGAGGTTAACGAAGAAACAGAAAGAGAGAGGTGGACGGACAGATCAAACCTAGTAAAAATACTGTACATGTCAAATACTAGAGGTCTAGTTGATTTCGTTTCCCCCCGTTGCGATTATGGAACCAATGGAATAGTTCCAAAAGTGCAAATTCCAAGCCAACTCAAGCACACCTCAATTGGACCGAGGTCAGTATTTGATCCAGATCTGGGACAGACAGACAGACAGACAGACAGACAGACAGACAGACAGACAGACAGACAGACAGACAGCGCATCAGTAAATAGCCAGCAGCGCTCATCAGTCAGGTCACCTCACCAGCAGGACATTCCTATGAAAACAGTGGAATGACTCCACACAGAGGACCTTTACATTCTCTGGCCCAAACTACCCTGACCTGCGACCCCCAGGACTCTACCCTGGCCATGCAGCTCATAGAGGAGGAGGGTTGACCCTGGCCCCTGATAACCAAAGGGGATGAACCGTTTCTTTGTCTCACCCAGATCTCTCTGTAATAGACTTTAGGTTATCTCATTAGTCTAAACGAATGTAAATGAATGACTTTGCTTCCGTGGTCTCCCTGTGAGACTTCTGTTCTGTTCCCTGTGTACTTGTGTGAGTCTCCCAATATAGCTCCACGCAGTTAGATGAATACGCAGATCTATGATTAGATCTCAGAGGAATCTATCATTTCACAATGATTGGGAAACTGTTTCAATGAGCTCCGCCATTAAATCGGTGCTCTAAATTCTCTTTGCCAATTGAGTGGTTTGGATAAGACTTCCTAATCCACTAGAAATGGAGGAGAGAGATTTATGTGTGATATAATGCAACGGTATGAGATTCATTTCATTTCTTTCCACTCTCTGGCTTGAGTCAATAGAGCTATTTTAGGTAGAGCACAGAACAGAAAACCCTGTGCTGTCCAGTTGAAACGACACACACTGTGAGATGAAATGTCATCGTTCAGACTTCAGCTGGGGAAAAAACATTCTGCCTCCCTCCTGCCACACAAATACCAAATAACACCCCCCAAAACATTGTGCATGTCTGACTTCATCCAGGGGCCACATGCAGAATGCAGGGGTGTGCAGCCATCCGTCAATAGTTAAACAACCTTTGACCCCCCCCCCCCCCCCCCCGCATGCTCCACCCCCATCTCTTCTATACCATCCAATAACTTTGCACCCCCTTTCTCAATCCCCTCCCGCTCCTGTCATCTGATGACCTTGGTGACAGGCAAGGTCACAGAGGTCAAGAGTCCAATTTGGAACGGTGATTGGGCAACAGGTTTCCATTCGCCGCAGGTTTTTTAAATTACCGGGGACAGTAGGGGTCAGGGGGTCATGGCAAACCCCCTACCAGGGGATTCATGGGAAAACCAGAAGCTAAGTCGACAGATGGGTGCACTGAGCCCTGAGACTGTGACGGGGGGGTAGAACCAAGGTGTCGTGTGGGTCAGCTCTACAGAGCCTGTGGCTGGGGCGTGTTTTACCAGCTCCCCTCAGACCACTAAACACGTCAACAGAGCCGCCGTGGGAATGCATTTTACAATGTCCTGAGCTCACAGGAGGAGACCTTCAAAGAGACGCTCCTCACATGGCCTCAAGATGGAGGACTACTGAGAGACCGCCGAGGGCCAGCGAGACTGGTTTACATGACACAAACATACACACACACACACACACACACACACACACACACACACACACACACACACACACACACACACACACACACACACACACACACACACACACACACACACACACACACACACACACACACACACATTACACACATAAAACAGTCATATAACAAATTTACTGACACACACAAACTCTCTCATGAGAATAGCTGTAAAACATTCCCATGACCACGTCACCACCTTACCACACTCTGGCTGGTTCCCTTCCCAAGCCCAGTATCAAAATATCACGCCCAAAAGCCGCCATAAAAACGTTAACTACCAGCATCTGTCCTGGCTTCTCATCTAGTATGAAAGTCCCATGAATGCCCAGATTCACATAAATACTCAGTCCCCTTAAACAGCTGTTCTCTGATTGGTTGTTGCATAGCTAATCTGCCATTGCTGGAGCTCCACTCCGAAATCCACCCCAGCCGGGCTCCAAGGCCTCTCATTCTCCCGTCTGACCTCCCATTCCTATAGGGGTCAGGGGTCAAGTAGCCCTGCTTGTTTCATGGCGATAAAGGGGGGTGGCTCTTACCCCCCATCGTGATTTCTTCTATTGTTGATGGGTCAGAATGTGTGCTGGCTATAGACAGCATGGGAACTCTATATGAGAAGTGAAGTCAGAACACTTTGGATGAGAATGTGACAGTTTTTGACGATTGCTTACACACTGAAAGGGAATGCTTCGACAAAAGCATCAAACCTTTTGTAGCCATGCCTTAAACAAAGGCACCAAAAGTACAAACACATTTTCTCCTTTGCACTTTGTTTGCAATTCTGCAAAACACTACACTGTTTCTTACATTAGACACTTCGTTGAAGAATGAAATCTCTTGCAATCATCGGGAAAACACTTTTATTCAAAATGCAAAACATACCCGAAATTGGCAACACCCCCAGACACACATGAAAACACTTCTACAGTAATTAAACACCAATTAGTCTGAGCCTCAGCACTACATATAGACCTCAGGTAACATCACCTCTTTGGTGAGAACTTTGCAAACATGGAGGCAGTGAGAGCGAGAGGAAGAGGAGGAGAGAGAGGAGTGGGAGGAGGACGAGGACAAGAACAAAGAAGGGGACCAGGCAATAGACGGAGACGTATTTCCGACGACATTACGGCCACTTTGGTTGACCATGTCATAAATCATGGCCTGACGATGAGGGAGGCAGAGAGTCCAGCCCAACCTGAGCCCAGCCCAACCTGAGTCGCTACACGGTAGCATCCATAATACGGACATTTAGACTGGAGAACAGGTATGTCTTCAACTTTCTACACTAGACTGTACCTATGTAATTGTTGCATATCATTCTGCATCACAGTACAATACAACGTAGTCCTACAATATTAGGTCTATGCTCCTCAATGAATAAAAAAATAGGTATAGTACTGTGAAGTACATGTAATACAGTTTTGATGTTACTGTGTACAGTATGACAGTACAGTATGTAAAGCAGAACCTAACCAATGACATCATATTCTTGAATTGTCTACAGAACTGCCAGACGACCTCCTGAGGGTGGAAGGCCACGTCTGTTCACCATGAACAAGAACTGGCCAATGTCAATCTAGTGTTGGCAAACAACACCATCCGCCTACATCAACTACCAGAGCAAATCATCGCAGATCACACAACATTCCATAATATCAACCGTGTCAGTATGTCGACACTCCGCCGCGTCTTGCTTCAACACCAACCTACGATGAAGCAGCTGTCCAGGGTTCTATTTGAGAGGAACAGCGTTCGATGTCCAGGGTTCCATTTGAGAGGAACAGCGTTCGAAGTCCAGGGTTCCATTTGAGAGGAACAGCGTTCGATGCCCAGGGTTCCATTTGAGAGGAACAGCGTTCGATGTCCAGGGTTCTATTTGAGAGGAACAGCGTTCGATGTCCAGGTTTCCATTTCAGAGGAACAGCGTCCGATGTCCAGGGTTCTATTTGAGAGGAACAGCGTTCGATGTCCAGGGTTCCATTTGAGAGGAACAGCGTTCGATGTCCAGGGTTCCATTTGAGAGGAACAGCGTTCGATGTCCAGGGTTCCATTTGAGAGGAACAGCGTTCGATGTCCAGGGTTCTATTTGAGAGGAACAGCGTTCGATGTCCAGGGTTCCATTTGAGAGGAACAGCGTTCGATGTCCAGGGTTCCATTTGAGAGGAACAGCGTTCGATGTCCAGGGTTCCATTTGAGAGGAACAGCGTTCGATGTCCAGGGTTCCATTTGAGAGGAACAGCGTTCGATGTCCAGGGTTCCATTTGAGAGGAACAGCGTTCGATGTCCAGGGTTCTATTTGAGAGGAACAACGTTCGATGTCCAGGGTTCCATTTGAGAGGAACAGCGTTCGATGTCCAGGGTTCTATTTGAGAGGAACAGCGTTCGATGTCCAGGGTTCCATTTGAGAGGAACAGCGTTCGATGTCCAGGGTTCCATTTGAGAGGAACAGCGTTCGATGTCCAGGGTTCCATTTGAGAGGAACAGCGTTCGATGTCCAGGGTTCCATTTGAGAGGAACAGCGTTCGATGTCCAGGGTTCCATTTGAGAGGAACAGCGTTCGATGTCCAGGGTTCCATTTGAGAGGAACAGCGTTCGATGTCCAGGGTTCTATTTGAGAGGAACAGCGTTCGATGTCCAGGGTTCTATTTGAGAGGAACAGCGTTCGATGTCCAGGGTTCCATTTGAGAGGAACAGCGTTCGATGTCCAGGGTTCCATTTGAGAGGAACAGCGTTCGATGTCCAGGGTTCCATTTGAGAGGAACAGCGTTCGATGTCCAGGGTTCCATTTGAGAGGAACAGCGTTCGATGTCCAGGGTTCCATTTGAGAGGAACAACGTTCGATGTCCAGGGTTCCATTTGAGAGGAACAGCGTTCGATGTCCAGGGTTCCTATGGGGGCACCTGCCTTGCTTGTAGTTTTGACTGAATGTGTCTAACCCAACCCACCCCACCCCCCACCCCCATAGACATTGTAGTCCTGTGTTTTGAGTTACACCATATTCACAGTACAGTGTTTGCATTTTCTGTTACAGAGAGTCTTGGACTTTGATGCAGCTGCACAGCCTCATGAGTTCATTTCCATTGAGGAAGCTGGATTCGATCTAGCTAAAAACCAGGCGTCGGGGCCGAAATGTTACAGGACAAAAAGCCGTTGTGAATGTCCCTGGGCAGCGTGGGGAAAATATCACCTTGTGTGACACCATTAGTCTGCAAGGAGTTCTCCATCACCATGGCACCCTGGGTCCCTACAATACTGCAACACATGATCATATGTCTGGATGCTCTACATAATGCAGCTGTACAGGACGGACCTGAGCAGCCCGGGTTTGTTGTCATCTGGGATAATGTTAGTTTCCACCGGGCTGCTCTGGTCAGGGACTGGTTCACCAACCACAATAACTTCACAGTTGTATACTTGCCCCCTGACTCCATATTTCTCAATCCGATTGAGGAATTACTTTCGGCTTGGCGTGTGTATGACCGCCAACCACATGCCCGACTGCCTCTTCTGCAAGCATTGGAAGAGACATGCGGAGACATTGAGGTGGGATCAGTCCAGGGTTGGATGCAAGGCAATATTCTCTCTGTTGCCCAGCCAGGGATGACATTGTTTGTGATGTGGATGAGGTGATGTGCCAGACCCTAACAGAAGGCGGGATCCATAAACCATCCACCCCATCCCTTACAATTCCTTACAATACTTTTTGTTTACCATCGCACTGTCCATCGCATTATTTTTGTTTTCGTGAGTTTACAGTAACATATTGCATTGAATACTGTACTGTAATTCTACTATTCTTTGCAGGTTTTTACAACAACAACAAAAACAAAAAAATAAGCTGTATATATTTCTTTCTGAAGCCTTTCTATTTTTTGTGTTCATTGAAATGTGAGTAGATGTACTGTGCTGGAACAATCTTTCACAGAAGCCTGTAGGAGAAAAATGAAAAAGGTATACAAAGTACTAAAGACAGCAGTGTTTTGTATAAAGTCCATCAGTGTGTTGCTGCTTTGAAAGAGTTAATTAAATGGTGCAGGTGTGTCTCATTTTGTAGCAAAAATGCCATTTTGAAAAAGGATTGTTAGGTTTGGATGGCAGAGTTTCATTTAGACATAGAAGTGACATGTTCATCTCTTATTTCACTTGTGTGTAGAGTTTTGACACAGTCAGCCAAATTCCGCAACAAGTGTGTAAGCAATCGCAAACAGCAGTAATAAACCATGTTCTCTGAAGGCAGGGCATGTTGGTTATATACCCTGGTCGTGACTGACTGGGGGCAGTTGGAAGGTGAGGAAGAGGAAGAGACTGACCTTCTTCAGGACACTGTCCAGAGTCTCTGGGCGACTGATGTCAAAGCAGATGAGCACAGCGTCTGAGTCAGGATAGGCCAACGGCCGCACGTTGTCATAATACGAGGAACCTGCGGACACACGGATACACAGTTAGTCCCCGTCAGTACACTAGACACTTTATATAAGGTCCCTTGACCTCATTCAACCCGGATGACTAATAGAATGTGAACGCTTGGCAGTCCCTGTACAACCTGGAGGACGAAGCTGTTTAACAAATGGGCATTAACATACTGTACACTTAACCATTCCAGCAGGGAGTATCACAGCTTCACAGCACACACACACACTCTCTGCTGACGCAAACACCTGTTGACATGAACAGCTGTGTGCAGATGGGAGGGTGTTCTTAATCTGTGACCCCTCCCCCAGTTTAAGAGGCGGTAGGGGGTAGGGAGGGGCATTGTGATAAGCACACACACACACACGCACGAACTGTAGTTGTCAGAGGAGCTAGGTCCCTTTGCACATACTACATCCCCATCCCAAATGACAATGGACGCCGGTACAAAGGGCCAAGCTCTTTCTCGCTCTCACTTTCTCTGCCGCTCTTGAGAGTTCTCTCTCTCTCTCACACACACACACACACACACACACACACACACACACACACACACACACACACACACACACACACACACACACACACACACACACACACACACACACACACACACACACTCGTCTTCACTTTCTCTCTTTCTCTTATTTTCTGTACCTTCATTCATTTTGTGGCCCATTCCCCCTCTCCCTTCTCTCCCATCCCCTCTCTCAATTCCCCCTCTCCCTTCTCTCCCATTCCCTCTCTCAATTCCCCCTCTCCCTTCTCTCCCATTCCCTCTCTCAATTCCCCCTCTCTCCTCTCTCCCATTCCCTCTCTCCATTTCCCCTCTCTCCTCTATCCCATTCCCTCTCTCAATTACCCCTCTCCCTTCTCTCCCATTCCCTCTCTCAATTCCCCCTCTCCCTTCTCTCCCATTCCCTCTCTCCATTCCCCCTCTCTCCTCTCTCCCATTCCCTCTCTCCATTCCCCCTCTCTCCTCTCTCCCATTTCCCCTCTCCCTTTCCCTCTCTCCTTTCCCCCTCTCTCCTCTCTCCATCCCATCTCTCCATTCTCCCTCTCTCCATTCCTCCTATCTCCTCTCTCCATTCCCCCTCTCTCCATTCCCCCTCTTTTCAATTCCCTCTCTCATTCCCCCTCTCTCCATTCCCTCTCTCCTCTCTCCATTTCCCCTCTCTCCATTCCCCCTCTCTCCTCTCTCAAATCCCCATCTCTCCATTCCCTCTCTCCTCTCTCCATTCCCCCTCTCTCCTCTCCCTATTCCCTCTCTCAACTCTCCATTCCCTCTCTCCTCTCTCCATTCCCCTAATGCTCTCATTAGGAGGCTTGTAAAACTCCCTGGGCTCCGAGGGATCCTGGCTGGGGATGTGGCTGTGGGTTCCTTCCTGCCTCCCCTGAGATATAGGCAACACAAGCCTACATCCCTCTAGAGCATGGGAACATAAACTTGTTGGAATGGACACAAGGAATCTGACTCTGCTATTGCTTTTGTTAGGAGACAGACTGGTGAGAGAGAGAGAGAGAGAGCAGAGCGAGAGAATGAGAGAGAGAGAATGAGAGAGAGCGAGAGAGAGGATGAGAGAGAGAGAGAGAGAGAATGAGAGAGAGAGAGAGAGAGAGAGAGAGAGAGAGAGAGAGAGAGAGAGAGAGAGAGAGAGAGAGAGAGAGAGAGAGAGAGAGAGAGAATAAAACAGGGGAGGATAAAGATGTAGACTAGATTTTAAACTGAACTGTCGGCTGAAATGCCACCAAGTCAGAGCAGTAGAAGCCTATACAAACAGCCTGTAACTGATGTCTGGCACGTAGAGTAGAGTGATGTAGACATTGTTACTGTACATGGCCTCAACATAATGCCATGGCAGGCTGTTGAAGCAGCACAGGCTTTCTGTGCCAGTGAATTGGGCTGGACACAACGGTAGTTGCGCCTGTTTTAGCAGTGCTATGTTCTCTTTGTTTGTGGTGGACTGAGGCCTGCACAATGGCTGCACGCGGTCCATAGCCCTACCCATTCAGCTAGCCGCCCTGCCCTGACCGGAGCCATCCCCTCACAGGACAATGCATCAGGCCTCCTGTCCTAAAGGGTCAAAGGCTGTCACACTTCAGTGAGAGAGAATGTGCCTGTGCGAGGGACGGCCTCTGTACGCTTCAGATTACGAGTGCACAGGAAGGAAGCTTTTACAAATGTCTTCTTTTTCATATAACCACTGAACAGTTTGTTCGACGGTCATTCGTTTAGCTTCTGCAGCCAGAGCTCACTCTTCCTGTTTCTCCCGTCCTGCTGTTCAACAGAGCAACAGAGTAACACAGAACAGAGTGACATCTCATATAAAAACAGCGGGGTCCCAGACAGAGCCAGGGAGCGTACCTCAGAGAAGAAGCAGTCCTCACAGCAGCAGGAAGTCAGTCATTAGGAAACACTGTTACACCCTGCTAGAGATGTCGTAACACAGTCACAAGATCACTGCTGTTTACTGCTGAGAGAGCTGTGCTCAGACACACACACACTCGCACACACACTCGCACACATTCACACACATGTGCACATTCCCGTGAGCGCACACACACTCGCACACACGTACACACGCTCACACACACACACAGACACACACACACACACACACACACACAGACAGACACACACACACACACACACACACACACACACACACACACACACACACACACACACACACACGCACACACACAAACTAACTCCCCACCAGCCCTATCACACGGACAGCAGGTCCATCACTCAGCAGGGTATCAAACAATGCAGGGCCCTGATTGGTCACAAGGTGCTGTGATGCCAAAGGTGATCTTTAGTATGTATCACACCACAACAGGCCTGCAGTGGGGAGAGGAGAGAGGGAGGGAGGGAGTGTGTGAGGGGAGAGGAGAGAGGAGAGGGAGGGAGTGTGTGAGGGGAGAGGAGAGAGGAGAGGGAGGGAGTGTGTGAGGGGAGAGGAGAGAGGGAGGGAGGGAGTGTGTGAGGGGAGAGGAGAGAGGGAAGGAGTGTGTGAGGGGAGAGGAGAGAGGGAGGGAGTGTGTGAGGGGAGAGGAGAGAGGGAGGGAGTGTGTGAGGGGAGAGGAGAGAGGGAGGGAGTGTGTGAGGGGAGAGGAGAGAGGAGAGGGAGGGAGTGTGTGAGGGGAGAGGAGAGAGGGAGGGAGTGTGTGAGGGGAGAGGAGAGGAGAGAGGGAAGGAATGTGTGAGGGGAGAGGAGAGAGGGGGGAGTGTGTGAGGGGAGAGGAGAGAGGGGGGAGTGTGTGAGGGGAGAGGAGAGGAGAGAGGGAAGGAATGTGTGAGGGGAGAGGAGAGAGGGAGGGAGTGTGTGAGGGGAGAGGAGAGGAGAGAGGGAAGGAATGTGTGAGGGGAGAGGAGAGAGGGAGGGAGGGAGTGAGGGGAGAGGAGAGAGGGAGGGAGTGTGTGAGGGGAGAGGAGAGAGGGAGGGAGTGTGTGAGGGGAGAGGAGAGAGGGAGGGAGTGTGTGAGGGGAGAGGAGAGAGGGAGGGAGTGTGTGAGGGGAGAGGAGAGAGGAGAGGGAGGGAGTGTGTGAGGGGAGAGGAGAGAGGGAGGGAGTGTGTGAGGGGAGAGGAGAGGAGAGAGGGAAGGAATGTGTGAGGGGAGAGGAGAGAGGGGGGAGTGTGTGAGGGGAGAGGAGAGGAGAGAGGGAAGGAATGTGTGAGGGGAGAGGAGAGAGGGAGGGAGTGTGTGAGGGGAGAGGAGAGGAGAGAGGGAAGGAATGTGTGAGGGGAGAGGAGAGAGGGAGGGAGTGTGTGAGGGGAGAGGAGAGGAGAGAGGGAAGGAATGTGTGAGGGGAGAGGAGAGAGGGAGGGAGTGTGTGAGGGGAGAGGAGAGAGGGAAGAAGTGTGTGAGGGGAGAGGAGAGAGGAAGGAGTGTGTGAGGGGAGAGGAGAGAGGAAGGAGTGTGTGAGGGGAGAGGAGAGAGGGAGGGAGTGTGTGAGGGGAGAGGAGAAGAGAGAGGGAGGGAGTGTGTGAGGGGAGAGGAGAGAGGGAGGGAGTGTGTGAGGGGAGAGGAGAGAGGGAGGGAGGGAGTGTGTGAGGGGAGAGGAGAGAGGGAGGGAGGGAGTGTGTGAGGGGAGAGGAGAGAGGGAGGGAGTGTGTGAGGGGAGAGGAGAGAGGGAGGGAGTGTGTGAGGGGAGAGGAGAGAGGGAGGGAGTGTGTGAGGGGAGAGGAGAGAGGGAGGGAGTGTGTGAGGGGAGAGGAGAGAGGGAGGGAGTGTGTGAGGGGAGAGGAGAGAGGGAGGGAGTGTGTGAGGGGAGAGGAGAGAGGAGAGGGAGGGAGTGTGTGAGGGGAGAGGACAGAGGGAGGGAGTGTGTGAGGGGAGAGGAGAGGAGAGAGGGAGGGAATGTGTGAGGGGAGAGGAGAGAGGGGGGGAGTGTGTGAGGGGAGAGGAGAGGAGAGAGGGAAGGAATGTGTGAGGGGAGAGGAGAGAGGGAGGGAGTGTGTGTGTGAGGGGAGAGGAGAGAGGGAAGGAGTGTGTGAGGGGAGAGGAGAGAGGGAGGGAGTGTGTGAGGGGAGAGGAGAGGAGAGAGGGAAGGAATGTGTGAGGGGAGAGGAGAGAGGGAGGGAGTGTGTGAGGGGAGAGGAGAGAGGGAAGAAGTGTGTGAGGGGAGAGGAGAGAGGAAGGAGTGTGTGAGGGGAGAGGAGAGAGGAAGGAGTGTGTGAGGGGAGAGGAGAGAGGGAGGGAGTGTGTGAGGGGAGAGGAGAAGAGAGAGGGAGGGAGTGTGTGAGGGGAGAGGAGAGAGGGAGGGAGTGTGTGAGGGGAGAGGAGAGAGGGAGGGAGTGTGTGAGGGGAGAGGAGAGGAGAGAGGGAGGTAGTGTGTGAGGGGAGAGGAGAGAGGGAAGGAATGTGTGAGGGGAGAGGAGAGAGGGAGGAAGTGTGTGAGGGGAGAGGAGAGAGGGAGGGAGTGTGTGAGGGGAGAGGAGAAGAAGAGAGGGAGGGAGTGTGTGAGGGGAGAGGAGAGAGGGAGGGAGTGTGTGAGGGGAGAGGAGAGGAGAGAGGGAGGGAGTGTGTGAGGGGAGAGGAGAGAGGGAAGGAATGTGTGAGGGGAGAGGAGAGGGTGGGAATGTGTGAGGGGAGAGGAGAGAGGGAGGGAGGAATGTGTGAGGGGAGAGGAGAGAGGAGAGGGAGGGAGTGTGTGAGGGGAGAGGAGAGAGGAGAGGGAGAAATGTGTGAGGGGAGAGGAGAGAGGGGAGTGTGTGAGGGGAGAGGAGAGGAGAGAGGGAAGGAATGTGTGAGGGGAGAGGAGAGAGGGGAGTGTGTGAGGGGAGAGGAGAGAGGGAAGGAATGTGTGAGGGGAGAGGAGAGAAGGGAGTGTGTGAGGGGAGAGGAGAGAGGGAGGGAGTGTGTGAGGGGAGAGGAGAGAGGGAGGGAGTGTGTGAGGGGAGAGGAGAGAGGGAGGGGGGGTGTGAGGGGGGAGGAGAGAGGGAGGGAGTGTGTGAGGGGAGAGGAGAGAGGAGAGGGAGGGAGTGTGTGAGGGGAGAGGACAGAGGGAGGGAGTGTGTGAGGGGAGAGGAGAGGAGAGAGGGAAGGAATGTGTGAGGGGAGAGGAGAGAGGGAAGGAGTGTGTGAGGGGAGAGGAGAGAGGGAGGGAGTGTGTGAGGGGAGAGGAGAGGAGAGAGGGAAGGAATGTGTGAGGGGAGAGGAGAGAGGGAGGGAGTGTGTGTGTGAGGGGAGAGGAGAGAGGGAAGGAGTGTGTGAGGGGAGAGGAGAGAGGGAGGGAGTGTGTGAGGGGAGAGGAGAGGAGAGAGGGAAGGAATGTGTGAGGGGAGAGGAGAGAGGGAGGGAGTGTGTGAGGGGAGAGGAGAGAGGGAAGAAGTGTGTGAGGGGAGAGGAGAGAGGAAGGAGTGTGTGAGGGGAGAGGAGAGAGGAAGGAGTGTGTGAGGGGAGAGGAGAGAGGAAGGAGTGTGTGAGGGGAGAGGAGAGAGGGAGGGAGTGTGTGAGGGGAGAGGAGAAGAGAGAGGGAGGGAGTGTGTGAGGGGAGAGGAGAGAGGGAGGGAGTGTGTGAGGGGAGAGGAGAGAGGGAGGGAGTGTGTGAGGGGAGAGGAGAGGAGAGAGGGAGGTAGTGTGTGAGGGGAGAGGAGAGAGGGAAGGAATGTGTGAGGGGAGAGGAGAGAGGGAGGAAGTGTGTGAGGGGAGAGGAGAGAGGGAGGGAGTGTGTGAGGGGAGAGGAGAAGAGAGAGGGAGGGAGTGTGTGAGGGGAGAGGAGAGAGGGAGGGAGTGTGTGAGGGGAGAGGAGAGGAGAGAGGGAGGGAGTGTGTGAGGGGAGAGGAGAGAGGGAAGGAATGTGTGAGGGGAGAGGAGAGGGTGGGAATGTGTGAGGGGAGAGGAGAGAGGGAGGGAGGAATGTGTGAGGGGAGAGGAGAGAGGAGAGGGAGGGAGTGTGTGAGGGGAGAGGAGAGAGGAGAGGGAGAAATGTGTGAGGGGAGAGGAGAGAGGGGTGTGAGAAATGTGTGAGGGGAGAGGAGAGAGGGGAGGAATGTGTGAGGGGAGAGGAGAGAAGGGAGTGTGTGAGGGGAGAGGAGAGAGGAGAGGGAGGGAAGGAATGTGTGAGGGGAGAGGAGAGAGGGAAGGAATGTGTGAGGGGAGAGGCGAGAGGGAAGGAGTGTGTGAGGGGAGAGGAGAGGAGAGGGAGGGAAGGAATGTGTGAGGGGAGAGGAGAGAGGGAAGGAATATGTGAGGGGAGAGGAGAGAGGGAAGGAATATGTGAGGGGAGAGGAGAGAGGGAGGGAGGAATGTGTGAGGGGTGAGGAGAGAGGGAGGGAGGAATGTGTGAGGGGAGAGGAGAGAGGGCAGTGTGTGAGGGGAGAGGAGAGAGGGAAGGAATGTGTGAGGGGAGAGGAGAGAGGGAAGGAGTGTGTGAGGGGAGAGGAGAGAGGGAGGGAGTGTGTGAGGGGTGAGGAGAGAGGGAGGGAGGAATGTGTGAGGGGAGAGGAGAGAGCAGGAGAGGGCAACAAAAATATTTAATGACTTTCACACTGGGCTGAAGCTAGGGCAAAGAACAGAGGGATGAGAGAGAGAGAAAGAGAGAGAGAATATAAAACGGGAGGATAAAGATGGAGACTAGATGTAGACGGATGTAAGGTTGAAACAAAGGTGCTTGTTTGACTTTTAAAGTCATTACGGCCCTGACAACGTGAACAGGACTCAATCCTACAGATCAACATGATTGACAGGCGACGGGCACGGCAGCCCTAGTCACAGAACCTCAGAGCAACAGAGAGGCTTCCTCAGCACTTTGACAAAGTCAGAAAAGTCCTCTGAGAGAGAGACGGGAGGGAGAAAACGAGGAAGGAGGAAATGTACTGTGTGTAAAACAACCCGAGCAGACACAAATAAAAGCCAACCACCATAACCATCATCCGCAGCAGCAGGAGAGATGCCGGTTTTGCCATTCACAAAATTCCTCCGTGCCTCTTGCCAAAAGCCAGTTTGATAGGCGCGAGAGATACGGTGGGGATGAGGGGTGCGATGGTGCAGAGAAAGGGGGTGGGGGAGGTGCTGTGCAGATGGGTAATGAAAGTGTTGGACGGGACAGAACTAAAAAAGAGGTATTGGACCGTTACGAGAGGCGAGAAGGTGGGGGCTCACGCCGTTGGCTGTGAGATAGAACAAAAGGTCAAGTGAATTCCAGCCAGGGACGGGAGGAGGAACAAGACGGATGGGCCAGGAGGGGGGAGGGGTACAGGCAGAACCTGGCCCAGCCCACTCAGGACTGGCACTGCCAAAGCAAACATGCCCCTCGATACCAAGGACGGGCATAAAACACCCCAAACAAAACGCCTAGCGTTAGCATTAGCCTGATTTAGCACTAGCCACCTCCGACAGGAAGTAAGGATGGCTGTCTTTATGTCCACTGTACTAATTAGAGAGAAGAAGAGGCAGAAGGCGGAAGGGAAAGGCCTCTGTCTGAATGGAGGGTACAGAGAAGCCAAGAGGCCAGCCTTCTCAAAGCCCATTAACATCCCAAGGGACTTACGATATAGTAGTAGGACACAGGCACGGATTCACTGGAGCGCTCACACACACTATCCAGGCCTAATGGCCTCTGCTGTGACTTCATTTAAGCCTTGAGGGACTGTTAAGTTCCTGGATATAACTGTGAGCAAGGGACTGCCGCCACTAAAAGATGTGTGACATGACTTCCTGATCAGACCGTATTGTGATGAGAAACGGCCGTTATATTGTTCATGTTTTTAGGAACTTTGATAAGTCAGTCTGTGCTGGAAAAATGAAATCTGATTTACAAGCCTTGATTGTTGTTGCTGTGAGTAGGGGCGACATTGTCCAATTTTCTTACCAGTTTTTGAGAGAAAACTACTTCATGAAGTATAATGCCTGTTTTGGGTAAAAGTATCAAAACAGAATTGTATAGAATTGAACTTGCGTGTTGAAGAACTATATTGTACCATCACCAGGACGATTATGCCTCTTTGAACTGGGACATGTCTGGTTCCTTGTGGAGACATGGCTCATGGTTAAAGGGTTTTTGCTGGGTGCAGAGAAGCAGCTGAGAAAGAGGCCATTGTAATGGCTTCCAGCAAAGAGACGGGGAAAGAGCAGCCTTTGCCCAGAAGTCATCTAATGAGCATAGGGCAGGGAGTCCACAGCAACAAACACTGGCTGATTAGACCACACACACACACACACACACACACACACACACACACACACACACACACACACACACACACACGCCCACTTTCTCAAATACAGTGACTGGTGCATACTGTGCTGGGTCCATAGAAACACTATTATCAAACCAGCCACAACCCATACACACAAACACTCAAAATATACAAATGTGCTCACACATACCACTCTCTATTTCTCTATTTCTCTCTTTCTCTCTAACACCCACAGCTGTTTTCCCCTGTAATACCACCTTCAAAGTGCAGCAAAACATTTCAAGTTGTGCTGACTGAGTATCATAGCAACCTGCAGCGATGCAAATGGCTTCTTTGTGCTGCCCTGAAAGGAGGTAAGAGACGGAGCGAGCGAGAGAGCAGGGGAACGACGGAGACGGGAAAAAGAGAGCGAGGACGGAGCGTATCCACAAGGAGCTGATGCATTGATGGCAAAGAGGTAGCCAAGAGGAGGCGGGGAGGGGGGAAGAAGAGAGGCAAGCGAGGGGGATTGGGGCTCTTGGTCCTATAAGTGGCTGAGAGAACATTAGAGCTTTCACTGCAGATGCCCAGAGTCTTTAGGAATGGGAGGGGGGTTGGCTTCTAGCCTTCCACTCAAGCAAACCTCATGCTCGAAAAGCATTATGTCTTGCCAGACCGGACACCTTTAGAGAGGGATTGTACTGCAGGCTACTAGATGCCAACCCAGGACGTTATATAGTGCATCTAGAAACAACATCCTTTCATCATGTCCTACAAAGCATTCTGCTGGGTTGGTCTGTTTCCCCTCCATTAGTTCTAAGGTTTGAGCACTGTAGGTGTTGCACTTTTCCCAGTTCTGACACACACACACACACACACACACACACACACACACACACACACACACACACACACACACACACACACACACACACACACACACAAAGAATCTGGTGGTCTGAAATACAGTGTGCAACGTCAGGTTGTCAAAGGCTTTAAAGTGCAGGTGGGACAGTGGAGATGACAGTGGAGGTGGTGACAGTGGAGGTGACAGTGGAGGTGGTGACAGTGGAGGTGGTGACAGTGGAGGTGACAGTGGAAATGACATTGGAGGTGACAGTGGAGGTGACAGTGGAGGTGACAGTGGAGATGGTGACAGTGGAGGTGACAGTGGAAATGACAGTGGAGGTGACAGTGGAGGTGGTGACAGTGGAGATGACAGTGGAAATGACAGTGGAGGTGACAGTGGGTTAAATGGTCCATTAACCTCCCCGGTCTGTGGCCCCCTGCCAAGGATATTGATCAAAGCTATACTGGCTTCCTCTCGCTCTCCCTCTTTCTCTCTCTAGGGGAAATAGAGCCTTTGAAGGGCGATGGCTAAGCCCCAGTGCAAGGATCTGACTCAAAGCCCCACTGTAGTGGAGTTAATGCCTGTGTCTCTCCCATTCGCAGGTTCAAAAGCAGGGCTGTCCGCTGACAGAGCAGCTTGGGGACAGAGGGGGACGCGGCCGCCAGCCGAGAGCTGGATTACTGTCTGTCTTCTCTGGGGATATGGTGATGGAGACTCCTCTCTGCATTTGATCTCTCTCTCTCTCTCTCTCTCTCTCTCTCTCTCTCTCTCTCTCTCTCTCTCTCTCTCTCTCAATATTTTTGTTTAGACTAAGTCATGCTGTGTTGCTTTCTAGTCACTCTCTCCCACTGCCTTTGTCTCACTATGGCTCTCTGTATATGACATGATTCTCCCTGGCGGAAACCTTCCATCTTCTTCCTTCTATTGCTGTTTTTCTCTCCCATCTCTCTCTCTGTCTTTCCTGCCCAGTTAGTGTCTAACCGGGGAACCAATTTTTCCCAATGAACTACTGTTTATTCCCCGTTTATCATGTAACCAATTCTTTGAGTTCTGTTTGCTACACAGTACTTAAGACTGCATTATGTCCAGGCCTTTGTTTAGACAGAATATGTATCCATGATTGATCGTCTATGCACAATACAAGCACACGCTTTGTCTGGGTTTGATCAAGCATAGCCTCCCTCACACCAGGAATGACGAGGAGCGATGAGTCACTACGAAGCAGTACGAGCTGGTTAGACAAGTCACACCAAATAACACCATTCAAACTGACAAGGGGCATTTAAAGACAGCCGGGAGAACAAAAGGCTTTGTGTTTCCCCACCTTCCTCCACTTAGACCTCTTAACGCCAACCGCGCTGATTCTAACGTCCCCTTTCCGACACCCAGCTTCACGTCACGTCTTGAGATAACTTCTCTGTCGTTGCTCTGGGCACGTGAAAGCAGAGTAGGGTCCACAGGGAAAGGAGGAGAGGGAAAGAGTGTATTTTATAATTGAGAAGACCTGGGAATATCCGATTTCACTCCCTGAAGAGATGATCTGTTGATCCGATTAGACAAAGGGCCAGTGGAGACAGGTTGTAAGGCAGGCCGCCCCCTCCCTGGTCCTTCACAGCACCTCAGAACAGTCCACAGCTGAGACACAGCTGAGGCACGGAGGGACAGAGGAGGGAGGTATACTGCAGACTGCAGGCATGGTGGTGGCCAGTGTTCGGTTGCTTCACAGACAGCCGGCCTTTAATTCCGTGATTACCATGGCCTAAATGGATTCATCTCTCTTCTCTCTCACACACAATCAAAAATCCCCCTCCTTAGATTCCCTTTCACCTGTAAAACGCCATGCATCACATCCTTTTATAGTCATCTCTTTTCTATCTCTCTCTGTCCTTGGCTGAGGGAAATTCATTAGTGCTGGAATACTTCTAAGAGTGGGATTATTTCCGTCCAAGGCTGTCTGTTGGATATTAAATAGGAATTGAAATAGGATTGTTCAGACATCTATCACGGTCACATAAAAGACAGCTTGTGAGAGGAAATGGACATCCTCTCCACTTCTATGTCCCCCTCTCCCGCCCCCACACCCATCCAAGTGCATCCCTATCATAGCCCTATCCATCTTTGGCCCACTCTGCAGGGTCCCTAGGGAGGGCTCGAGTGGAGATGATGGGCACAATTTCCCTCTCTCCTTTGAGTGCACTTCCACTCCCCCTGAAGACAGCAGAGAAAGAGAGTGATAGAGAGGGAGAGAGGAAGAGAGAGGAAGAGAGAGAGGGAGAGAGAGGGAGAGAGAGAGGGAGAGAGAGAGAGAGAGAGAGAGAGAGAGAGAGAGAGAGAGAGAGAGAGAGAGAGAGAGAGAGAGAGAGAGAGAGAGTGCAAGAGATAGAGCAAGAGATAGAGAGAGGGAGCGAGCGAGAGCATCTGATCCTGTTTTTAAATAAAGCAATCCATAAATGATGGGAGCTGTGGAAGGGAAGTGGGAGAGGATGCGGGTTAGGGGGCCACAGGGGTAAGAGACAGGCCATATCCCTTTACGCTGAGAGAGGGTCTCATCCAGTGGAGGTGGTGGTAGCCAAGCGGCGGTGAGGGCGAGGGCCAGTCACCGTGCTGTTCAAAGTGCCGTCATCAAAGCTGTCGCCACGGCGAGTTATGCTGCCCGGAGGGACAGGCCCGGAAACTCCATGTCCCAGATTTCCCCGTGTGAGCTGCATCCTGCCAGCCTGGGAGATCAACACTCATCCACTGCTGGCGGAGGATAACGAACAAGTGCTTCAGGAAAGTCTGAGAAAATGGGATGACACTCAGAAACTCCAAAGTAACCAACTGACTATTAACAGTTTCAGCCCATACTGTTACTGCTTGCCCTTTAGTTGACTCTATTTGGGATCACTAACGCTCCACTGTGGCACTGGAGTCATAGGATCATACAGCGGGTCACTGAAGACCAATGAGTTATAGAGGCATGCTTAGAATACACTTCCTGTGTATAGGTCTGTCTTTGGCTGTTTATTCTTGGCTGGCAAATGTCTAAATAATGTGTGTGAGTACTTGTGAGTATCTGGGAAAGAGATGGAGTGCGGGTGTGAAGTACAGTTTGTAAACAGTCTGTGTATGTGTGAGTAAGTGAACGTCTCCCACGGGATTGGAAATCCTTCCCTCAGGGCTAAAAACAAGCCTGTCCCATAACACATCACAAAGCCCAGAGGGCTAGAGGGGTGGTCCCAGAGGGGTGGTCCCAGAGGGATGGTCCCAGAGGGGTGGGCCCAGGGGTGGTCCCTGATCCGGGTGTATACCTCTCCTCCTTCTGTCCCTTCTCCCACTATTCACTGGCACGAAACACGATCCGCTCTTAGCTCTGAGAGCATTTTCCCCATCCTGCCCTCTCCGATTCACTCCCTCTCTATCTTTTTACATTTCACTTTGACATTTTGCTTCTGGATAGTCCCCAACAGTTGATAGGGTCGACAGATAGCCTAGCGGTCCCCAGCAGTTAATAGGGTCGACAGATAGCCTAGCGGTCCCCAACAGTTGATAGGGTCGACAGATAGCCTAGCGGTCCCCAGCAGTTGATAGGGTCGACAGATAGCCTAGCGGTCCCCAGCAGTTGATAGGGTCGACAGATAACCTAGCGGTCCCCAGCAGTTGATAGGGTCGACATATAACCTAGCGGTCCTCAGCAGTTGATAGAGTCGACAGATAGCCTACCGGTCCTCAGCAGTTGATAGAGTCGACAGATAGCCTAGCGGTCCTCAGCAGTTGATAGAGTCGACAGATAGCCTAGCGGTCCTCAGCAGTTGATAGAGTCGACAGATAGCCTAGCGGTCCTCAGCAGTTGATAGAGTCGACAGATAGCCTAGCGGTCCTCAGCAGTTGATAGAGTCGACAGATAGCCTAGCGGTCCTCAGCAGTTGATAGGGTCGACAGATAGCCTAGCGGTCCCCAACAGTTGATAGAGTCGACAGATAGCCTAGCGGTCCTCAGCAGTTGATAGAGTCGACAGATAGCCTAGCGGTCCCCAACAGTTGATAGAGTCGACAGATAGCCTAGCGGTCCCCAGCAGTTGATAGAGTCGACAGATAGCCTAGCGGTCCTCAGCAGTTGATAGAGTCGACAGATAGCCTAGCGGTCCTCAGCAGTTGATAGAGTCGACAGATAGCCTAGCGGTCCTCAGCAGTTGATAGAGTCGACAGATAGCCTAGCGGTCCTCAGCAGTTGATAGAGTCGACAGATAGCCTAGCGGTCCTCAGCAGTTGATAGAGTCGACAGATAGCCTAGCGGTCCCCAACAGTTGATAGAGACGACAGATAGCCTAGCGGTCCTCAGCAGTTGATAGAGTCGACAGATAGCCTAGCGGTCCTCAGCAGTTGATAGAGTCGACAGATAGCCTAGCGGTCCTCAGCAGTTGATAGAGTCGACAGATAGCCTAGCGGTCCTCAGCAGTTGATAGAGTCGACAGATAGCCTAGCGGTCCCCGGCAGTTGATAGGGTCGACAGATAGCCTAGCGGTCCTCGGCAGTTGATAGAGTCGACAGATAGCCTAGCGGTCCTCAGCAGTTGATAGAGTCGACAGATAGCCTAGCGGTCCTCAGCAGTTGATAGAGTCGACAGATAGCCTAGCGGTCCTCAGCAGTTGATAGAGTCGACAGATAGCCTAGCGGTCCTCAGCAGTTGATAGAGTCGACAGATAGCCTAGCGGTCCTCAGCAGTTGATAGAGTCGACAGATAGCCTAGCGGTCCCCAGCAGTTGATAGAGTCGACAGATAGCCTAGCGGTCCCCAGCAGTTGATAGGGTCGACATATAGCCTAGCGGTCCTCAGCAGTTGATAGAGTCGACAGATAGCCTAGCGGTCCTCAGCAGTTGATAGAGTCGACAGATAGCCTAGCGGTCCTCAGCAGTTGATAGAGTCGACAGATAGCCTAGCGGTCCTCAGCAGTTGATAGGGTCGACAGATAGCCTAGCGGTCCCCAACAGTTGATAGAGTCGACAGATAGCCTAGCGGTCCTCAGCAGTTGATAGAGTCGACAGATAGCCTAGCGGTCCTCAGCAGTTGATAGAGTCGACAGATAGCCTAGCGGTCCTCAGCAGTTGATAGAGTCGACAGATAGCCTAGCGGTCCTCAGCAGTTGATAGAGTCGACAGATAGCCTAGCGGTCCTCAGCAGTTGATAGAGTCGACAGATAGCCTAGCGGTCCTCAGCAGTTGATAGAGTCGACAGATAGCCTAGCGGTCCTCGGCAGTTGATAGAGTCGACAGATAGCCTAGCGGTCCTCAGCAGTTGATAGAGTCGACAGATAGCCTAGCGGTCCCCGGCAGTTGATAGGGTCGACAGATAGCCTAGCGGTCCTCAGCAGTTGATAGAGTCGACAGATAGCCTAGCGGTCCTCAGCAGTTGATAGAGTCGACAGATAGCCTAGCGGTCCTCAGCAGTTGATAGAGTCGACAGATAGCCTAGCGGTCCTCAGCAGTTGATAGAGTCGACAGATAGCCTAGCGGTCCTCAGCAGTTGATAGAGTCGACAGATAGCCTAGCGGTCCTCAGCAGTTGATAGAGTCGACAGATAGCCTAGCGGTCCCCAGCAGTTGATAGAGTCGACAGATAGCCTAGCGGTCCTCAGCAGTTGATAGGGTCGACAGATAGCCTAGCGGTCCCCAGCAGTTGATAGGGTCGACAGATAGCCTAGCGGTCCTCAGCAGTTGATAGGGTCGACAGATAGCCTAGCGGTCCTCAGCAGTTGATAGAGTCGACAGATAGCCTAGCGGTCCTCAGCAGTTGATAGGGTCGACAGATAGCCTAACGGTCCCCAGCAGTTGATAGAGTCGACAGATAGCCTAGCGGTCCCCAGCAGTTGATAGGGTCGACAGATAGCCTAACGGTCCCCAGCAGTTGATAGGGTCGACAGATAGCCTAGCGGTCCTCAGCAGTTGATAGAGTCGACAGATAGCCTAGCGGTCCTCAGCAGTTGATAGAGTCGACAGATAGCCTAGCGGTCCTCAGCAGTTGATAGAGTTGATAGAGTTGATGACCTCACAACTGCACTATCATCAGTCATCACTTCCTCTTGAATTTGCAGACGTGTTGCTGTGCGTTTTGTTGCTGTGCGTTTTGCTGTGCGTTTTGTTGCCAACTTTACTTTGCTAGCTGACAACTTTACGTTTTTTTTTCTTTTTAATTACCGTTTATATTTTTAGTTTTTCCATCACAACTTTTTTCCCTCATTCAACTTTTTCACTCCGGACGCTTTATCTGGACATGGTTCGTCAGCACCTTCAACAGCCGAAGCTAAGTAGTAACATTAACATGATGTCTTCTAATTGCATTCGCTGTACTCATAATATACAGGAGAATGATCGCCTTACGGCGAGGATAGCTGTGCTGCAAGCCCAGCTTCAGACGCAATCGTTAGGCAAGGGTAATTTCAGTGTAGGAAAGGAAGAAACAGCGTCTGTGCCACCAGTAAGTACAGATAGTAACGTTAGTATAAATCCCCCCGCACAGTCCCCGCAGCCGGACAACTTTCTCATGGCTTCTGGAGGGAAATGCTGTTGGAATGCTCAACTGGTGTCGCTCATTCAGCCGACAGAAACTTTCAACCGGTTTTCCCCATTGAGTAGCGAGTCGGAGTCTGAGGCCGAGTCTTCTCTTGTCTCTACTCCTCCCGTTACGGGAGGCGCCGAAGGCTCCCACCATTAGCTCTGACAAATTGAAAACCCTAGTCATTGGCGACTCCATTACCCGCAGTATTAGACTTAAAACGAATCACCCAGCGATCATACACTGTTTACCAGGGGGCAGGGCTACCGACGTTAAGGCTAATCTGAAGATGGTGCTGGCTAAAGCTAAAACTGGTGAGTGTAGAGAGTATAGAGATATTGTTATCCACGTCGGCACCAACGATGTTAGGATGAAACAGTCAGAGATCACCAAGCACAACATAGCTTCAGCCTGTAAATCAGCTAGAAAGATGTGTCGGCATCGAGTAATTGTCTCTGGCCCCCTCCCAGTTAGGGGGAGTGATGAGCTCTACAGCAGAGTCTCACAACTCAATCACTGATTGAAAACTGTTTTCTGCCCCTCCCAAAAGATAGAATTTGTAGATAATTGGCCCTCTTTCTGGGACTCACCCACAAACAGGACCAAGCCTGACCTGCTGAGGAGTGACGGACTCCATCCTAGCTGGAGGGGTGCTCTCATCTTATCTACTAACATAGATAGGGCTCTAACTCCTCTAGCTCCACAATGAAATAGGGTGCAGGCCAGGCAGCAGGCTGTTAGCCAACCTGCCAGCTTAGTGGAGTCTGCCAATAGCACAGTCAGTGTAGTCAGCTCAGCCATCCCCATTGAGACTGTGTCTGTGCCTCGACCTAGGTTGGGCAAAACTAAACATGGCGGTGTTCGCCTTAGCAATCTCACTAGGATAAAGACCTCCTCCATTCCTGCCATTATTGAAAGAGATCGTGATACCTCACATCTCAAAATAGGGTTACTTAATGTTAGATCCCTCACTTCAAAGGCAGTTATAGTCAATGAACTAATCACTGATCATAACCTTGATGTGATTGGCCTGACTGAAACATGGCTTAAGCCTGATGAATTTACTGTGTTAAATGAGGCCTCACCTCCTGGTTACACTAGTGACCATATCCCCCGTGCATCCCGCAAAGGCGGAGGTGTTGCTAACATTTACGATAGCAAATTTCAATTTACAAAAGAAAAATGACGTTTTCGTCTTTTGAGCTTCTAGTCATGAAATCTATGCAGCCTACTCAATCACTTTTTATAGCTACTGTTTATAGGCCTCCTGGGCCATATACAGCGTTCCTCTCTGAGTTCCCTGAATTCCTATCAGACCTTGTAGTCATAGCAGATCATATTTACATTTTTGGTGATTTTAATATTCATATGGAGAAGTCCACAGACCCACTCCAAAAGTCTTTCGGAGCCATCATCGACTCAGTGGGTTTTGTCCAACATGTCTCTGGACCTACTCACTGCCACAGTCATACTCTGGACCTAGTTTTGTCCCATGGAATAAATGTTGTAGATCTTAACTTCTTATGGCTGTAAGCGGAGCCTTGAGTACCCTGGAAAGAGGTGGCCATTTCAAACGGCCTCGTTCTCAATTCTTGCTCGTACAATATGCATATTATTATTAATATTGAATAGAAAACACTCTCTAGTTTCTAAAAACGTTTGAATTATGTCTCTAAGTGAAACAGAACCCTTTTTACAGCTCATTTCCTATCCGGAAGTGAGATTTCCAAAAGCTAAGTCGCTCTTCAAAAGCTTGTCTATATAAGGTCATGTCACTTAGGACTGTAGAAACACGTCATACACCTTCCTCTGGGTCTCATGCGGAAGTGAGAACAGAAAGGAGTTGAATATCTCTTTCAGAGAATGCATACACCCTCTTTGAATGAGACGACCGCCATAATTTATTTTTCCTGAGGCGCGAACTCGGACAAGGACTCTCCACCTGGAAAACGGTCGTTCTCGATGAATATGACATCTGGCTTCGATTTTTTTTGATACATGTCACAATATCATCCTAAAGTATGTTTTTTAAATATAGTTTAATTATATTATTTAAATTTATTCGGGATTTTATACGTGATGCGTAGGAAGAATTTTTTTCAAGATGGAGAGGTTAGCACAGGAAGGCCAGTGTGTTTGCTAATTCAAGAGGGAAATAGTTCGTTTTGGATCGAAACAAAGCTGGTTCTGAACAAAAGACCCATTGTACAACATTCTGAATGAAGATCAACAAAGATAAGGACCCAATTTGGGATGCTATTTCATATATATCTGTCGAACTGTGCTATGCTACCGTTTGCCTTGAGTCAATGCTGTTGCTATGTTTGCTATTGTAGTAAGCTAATATGACGATATATTGTGTTTTCGCTGTAAAACACTTAAAGAATCGGAAATATTGTCTGTATTCACTAGCTGTATTCACTTTCATTAGCTATTCACCATATATTTTTCTTAAATGTTTTATGATGAGTAATTAGTAGTTGACGTTGGTGTCTGTATTTACTCTGGCTACTCCCGTGCTATTTCTGACTGTAGCTATAATGGTAGCTATGATGGTAGCAGTAATGTAAAACTGATTTATAGCTGAAATATGCACATTTTTCGAACAAAACATAGATTTATTGTGTAACATGTTATAGGACTGTCATCTGAGGTAGTTTTTTCTAGGTTATTTAGGTTAGTTCTAGGTTAGTTAGGTTGGCTTTGCATGCTAGCTGCATGCTAGCTGCATGCTACCGGTGCTGTGAAAAATGTCTGTCTCTCTTTTTGTATTTGGTGGTGAGCTAACATGAATATATGTGGTGTTTTCGCTGTAAAACATTTAAAGAATCTGAAATATTGTCTGTATTCACAAGATCTTTGTCTTTCATTTGCTATCCACCATATATTTGTCTGAAATGTTTTATGATGTGTAATTAGAGTAGTTGACGTTGGTGTCTGTATTTTCTCTGGCTACTCCCGTGCGATTTCTGACTGTAGCTATGATGGTAGCAGTAATGTAAAACTGATTTATAGCTAAAATATGCAAATTTTTTGAACAAAACATAGATTTATTGTGTAACATGTTATAGGACTGTCATCTGAGGTAGTTTTTTCTAGGTTATTTAGGTTGGTTCTAGGTTAGTTAGGTTGGCTTGTGCATGCTACTTGCATCCTACTTGTGCTGTGAAAAATGTCTGTCCTCTTTTTTATTTGGTGGTGAGCTAACATAAATATATGTGGTGTTTTCTCTGTAAAACATTTAAAAAATCGGACATGTTGGCTGGATTGACAAGATGTTTATCTTTCAAATGCTGTATTGGACTTGTTAATGTGTGAAAGTTAAATATTTAAAAAAAATAGATTTTGAATTTGCCGCCCTGCACTTGAGCTGGATGTTGTCATAGGTGTACCGGTGTCGGGCTTGCAGCCATAACAGGTTTTAATGTTTTTCCTCATAATCCTGGACTGTCGGACCACCATTTTATTACGTTTGCAATCGCAACAAATAATCTGCTCAGACCCCAACCAAGGACCATCAAAAGTCGTGCTATAAATTCTCAGACAACACAAGAATTCCTTGACGCCCTTCCAGACTCCTTCTGCCAACCCAAGGACGTCAGAGGACAAAAATCAGTTAACCACCTAACTGAGGAACTCAATTTAACCTTGCGCAATACCCTAGATGCAGTTGCACCCCTAAAAACGAAAAACATTTGTCATAAGAAACTAGCTCCCTGGTATACAGAAAATACCCGAGCTTTGAAGCAAGCTTCCAGAAAATTGGAACGGAAATGGCGCCACACCAAACTGGAAGTCTTCCGACTAGCTTGGAAAGACAGTACCGTGCAGTACCGAAGAGCCCTCACTGCTGCTCGATCATCCTACTTTTCCAACTTAATTGAGGAAAATAAGAACAATCCAAAATTTATTTTTGATACTGTTGCAAAGCTAACTAAAAAGCAGCATTCCCCAAGAGAGGATGGCTTTCACTTCAGCAGTAATAAATTCATGAACTTCTTTGAGGAAAAAATCATGATCATTAGAAAGCAAATTACGGACTCCTCTTTAAATCTGCATATTCCTCCAGGGCTTAGCTGTCCTGGATCTGCACAGCTCTGCCAGGGCCTGGGATCGGGAGAGACACTTAAGTGTTTTAGTACTATATCTCTTGACACAATGATGAAAATAATCATGGCCTCTAAACCTTCAAGCTGCATACTGGATCCTATTCCTACTAAACTACTGAAAGAGCTGCTTCCTGTGCTTGGCCCTCCTATGTTGAACATAATAAACGGCTCTCTATCCACCGGATGTGTACCAAACTCACTAAAAGTGGCAGTAATAAAGCCTCTCTTGAAAAAGCCAAACCTTGACCCGGAAAATATAAAAAACTATCGGCCTATATCGAATCTTCCATTCCTCTCAAAATTTTTAGAAAAAGCTGTTGCGCAGCAACTCACTGCCTTCCTGAAGACAAACAATGTATACGAAATGCTTCAGTCTGGTTTTAGACCCCATCATAGCACTGAGACTGCACTTGTGAAGGTGGTAAATGACCTTTTAATGGCGTCAGACCGAGGCTCTGCATCTGTCCTCGTGCTACTAGACCTTAGTGCTGCCTTTGACACCATCGATCACCACATTCTTTTGGAGAGACTGGAAACCCAAATTGGTCTACACGGACAAGTTCTGGCCTGGTTTAGATCTTACCTGTCGGAAAGATATCAGTTTGTCTCTGTGAATGGTTTGTCCTCTGACAAATCAACTGTACATTTCGGTGTTCCACAAGGTTCCGTTTTAGGACCACTATTGTTTTCACTATATATTTTACCTCTTGGGGATGTTATTCGAAAACACAATGTTAACTTTCACTGCTATGCGGATGACACACAGCTGTACATTTCAATGAAACATGGTGAAGCCCCAAAATTGCCCTCGCTAGAAGCCTGTGTTTCAGACATAAGGAAGTGGATGGCTGCAAACTTTCTACTTTTAAACTCGGACAAAACAGAGATGCTTGTTCTAGGTCCCAAGAAACAAAGAGATCTTCTGTTAAATCTGACAATTAATCTTGATGGTTGTAAAGTCGTCTCAAATAAAACTGTGAAGGACCTCGGCGTTACTCTTGACCCTGATCTCTCTTTTGACGAACATATCAAGACTGTTTCAAGGACAGCTTTTTTCCATCTACGTAACATTGCAAAAATCAGAAATTTTCTGTCCAAAAATTATGCAGAAAGATGAATCCATGCATTTGTTACTTCTAGGTTAGACTACTGCAATGCTCTACTTTCCGGCTACCCGGATAAAGCACTAAATAAACTTCAGTTAGTGCTAAATACGGCTGCTAGAATCCTGACTAGAACCAAGAAATTTGATCATATTACTCCAGCGCTAGCTTCCCTACACTGGCTTCCTGTTAAGGCAAGGGCTGATTTCAAGGTTTAACTGTTAACCTATAAAGCGTTACATGGGCTTGCTCCTACCTATCTTTCCGAGTTGGTCCTGCCGTACATACCTATACGTACGCTACGGTCACAAGACGCAGGCCTCCTAATTGTCCCTAGAATTTCTAAGCAAACAGCGGGAGGCAGGGCTTTCTCCTATAGATCTCCATTTTTATGGAACGGTCTGCCTACCCATGTGAGAGACGCAGACTCGGTCTCAACCTTTAAGTCTTTACTGAAGACTTATCTCTTCAGTAGGTCATATGATTGAGTGTAGTCTGGCCCAGGAGTGTGAAGGTGAACGGAAAGGCTCTGGAGCAACGAACCGCCCTTGCTGTCTCTGCCTGGCCGGTTCCCCTCTCTCCACTGGGATTCTCTGCCTCTAACCCTATTACAGGGGCTGAGTCACTGGCTTACTGGTGCTCTTTCATGCCGTCCCTGGGAGGGGTGCGTCACTTGAGTGGGTTGAGTTACTGACGTCATCTTCCTGTCTGGGTTGGCGCCCCCCCTTGGTTTGTGCTGTGGTGGAGATCTTTGTGGGCTATACTCGGCCTTGTCTCAGGATTGTAAGTTGGTGGTTGAAGATATCCCTCTAGTGGTGTGGGGGCTGTGCTTTGGCAAAGTGGGTGGGGTTATATCCTTCCTGTTTGGCCCTGTCCGGGGGTTTCTTCTGATGGGGCCACAGTGTCTCCTGACCCATCCTGTCTCAGCCTCCAGTATTTATGCTGCAGTAGTTTATGTGTCGGGGGGCTAGGGTCAGTTGGTTATACCTGGAGTACTTCTCCTATCTTATCCAGTGTCCTGTGTGAATTTAAGTATGCTCTCTCTAATTCTCTCGTTCTCTCGTTCTCTCTTTCTTTCTCTCTCTCGGAGAACCTGAGCCCTAGGACCATACGTCACGGCAAACCGGGCATGATGACTCCTTGCTGTCCCCAGTCCGCCTGGCCTTGCTGCTATTCCAGTTTCAGCTGTTCTGCCTGCGGTTATGGAACCCCTACCTGTCCCAGACCTGCTGTTTTCAACTCTTAATGATCGGCTATGAAAAGCCAACTGATATTTATTCCTGATTATTATTTGACCATGCTTGTCATTTATGAACATTTTGAAAATCTTGGCTCTCTCTAATTCTCTCCTTCTCTCTTTCTTTCTCTCTCTCGGAGGACCTAAGCCCTAGGACCATACGTCACGGCAAACCGGGCATGATGACTCCTTGCTGTCCCCAGTCCGCCTGGCCGTGCTGCTATTCCAGTTTCAGCTGTTCTGCCTGCGGTTATGGAACCCCTACCTGTCCCAGACCTGCTGTTTTCAACTCTTAATGATCGGCTATGAAAAGCCAACTGATATTTATTCCTGATTATTATTTGACCATGCTTGTC
The DNA here is from genome assembly GCF_045679555.1 of Salvelinus alpinus. NCBI lineage: Eukaryota > Metazoa > Chordata > Actinopteri > Salmoniformes > Salmonidae > Salvelinus > Salvelinus alpinus. The sequence continues at coordinate 6,789,303 of NC_092121.1, read as the reverse complement.
ATTTATGAACATTTTGAAAATCTTGGCTCTCTCTAATTCTCTCTTTCTTTCTCTCTCTCGGAGGACCTGAGCCCTAGGACCATACGTCAGGACTACCAGGCATGATGACTCCTTGCTGTCCCCAGTCCACCTGGCCTTGCTGCTATTCCAGTTTCAACTGTTCTGCCTGCGGTTATGGAACCGCCACCTGTCCCAGACCTGCTATTTTCAACTCTTAATGATCGGCTATGAAAAGCCAACTGAAAATTATTCATGATTATTATTTGACCATGCTTGTCACTTATGAATATTTTGAACATCTTGGCATAGTTCTGTTATAATCTCCACCCGGCACAGCCAGAAGAGGACTGGCCACCCCTCATAGCCTGGTTCCTCTCTAGGTTTCTTCCTAGGTTTTGGCCTTTCTAGGGAGTTTTTCCTAGCCACCGTGCTTCTACACCTGCATTGCTTGCTGTTTGGGGTTTTAGGCTGGGTTTCTGTACAGCACTTCGAGATATTAGCTGATGTACGAAGGGCTATATAAAATAAACTTGATTTGATAGAGTCGACAGATAGCCTAACGGTCCCCAGCAGTTGATAGGGTCGACAGATAGCCTAGCGGTCCCCAGCAGTTGATAGGGTCGACAGATAGCCTAGCGGTCCCCAGCAGTTGATAGGGTCGACAGATAGCCTAGCGGTCCCCAGCAGTTGATAGGGTCGACAGATAGTCTAGCGGCCCCCAGCAGTTGATAGCGTCGACAGATAGCCTAGCGGTCCCCAGCAGTTGATAGGGTCGACAGATAGCCTAGCGGTCCCCAGCAGTTGATAGGGTCGACAGATAGCCTAGCGGTCCCCAGCAGTTGATAGGGTCGACAGATAGCCTAGCGGTCCCCAGCAGTTGATAGGGTCGACAGATAGCCTAGCGGTCCCCAGCAGTTGATAGGGTCGACAGATAGCCTAGCGGTCCCCAGCAGTTGATAGGGTCGACAGATAGCGTAGCGGTCCCCAGCAGTTGATAGGGTCGACAGATAGCCTAGCGGTCCCCAGCAGTTGATAGGGTCGACAGATAGCGTAGCGGTCCCCAGCAGTTGATAGGGTCGACAGATAGCCTAGCGGTTAAGAGGGTTGGGCTAGTAACCAGAAGGTCACTGGTTCCAATCCCCAAGCAGACTAGGTGGGAAATAAATCTGTCGATATGACCTTGAGCAAGGCACTTAACCCTAATTGCTCAAGTATGTCGCTCTGGATAAGAGCATCTGCTAAATGACTACAATGTAAATAGGCTAGCGTGTGTACAAACCACTGGTACTGGAGATATCTAGCAGGATGTACTGATCATTAGCATGTATTTTCCATAAGGTCGATAGGTTCAGTACACATCACTGCATTCTGTATCAGAAAGTAGGCTGGCCCTCGTTGAAATCCCGTAGACCGATGCATTGCACTCTTTTTCATTAATGAATCCCTCCTGCATAACTTCCGCTGTGCCTTACTTCATTGTTAACTTATAGACAGACGTAAGAGATAGCAGGCCGGGTCTCAGGGAGGGCTATCTCTGGGTATCCCTTTGATCTCCACTGAGTTAAGTAAGTCTGCTTTCAGTTTTTTTGCACCTTACTTGTGGAATAATCTTCAAGGGTCTCTAAAATTGGATGAATCGGAGGCTCTAGGACAATTCAGAAGGCTGATTGAGGTATTTTTTACTGAAAAAAGGGGTTGTTTTCTATGATTGTGTTTTGCTTATTATTGATGTCAATTATTGATGTGTATTATTGATGTATACAGTATATTGATGTGTATTATTGATGTATACAGTATATTGATGTGCATTATTGATGTATACAGTATATTGATGTGTATTATTGATGTATACAGTATATTGATGTGTATTATTGATGTATACAGTATATTGATGTGTATTATTGATGTATACAGTATATTGATGTGCATTATTGATGTATACAGTATATTGATGTGCATTATTGATGTATACAGTATATGGATGTGCATTATTGATGTATACAGTATATTGATGTGTATTATTGATGTATACAGTATATTGATGTGCATTATTGATGTATACAGTATATTGATGTGAATTATTGATGTATACAGTATATTGATGTGCATTATTGATGTATACAGTATATTGATGTGTATTATTGATGTATACAGTATATTGATGTGTACAGTATAATGATATGTATTATTGATGTGTACAGGATATTGATGTGTATAGTGTATATTGATGTGTATTATTGATGTATACAGTTTAATGATGTGTATTATTGATGTATACAGTATATTGATGTGCATTATTGATGTGTACAGTATAATTATGCGTATTATTGATGTGTACAGGATATTGATGTCTATAGTGTATATTGATGTGTATAGTGTATATTAATGTGTACAGGATATTGATGTGTATAGTGTATATTAATGTGTACAGGATATTGATGTGTATAGTGTATATTAATGTGTACAGGATATTGATGTGTATAGTGTATATTAATGTGTACAGGATATTGATGTGTGTAGTGTATATTGATGTGCTTTTGATGGTGTATTGATTTATCAATGCGAGGCTGTAAAAAATACCATGGTCTCAGCATGAGTCCCTGTCAAAATAAAAGTTCAATCAAAAAATACAACAATAAGTAGTATTCACCTAAGTATATAAGAGCCATATGTGCACCAATCATCACTATGTGTCCTGATGTGAATATGTTAAGCAGATTGTACGTTAAGCCCCAGTGTCGAGCACCTCCCAGTGAGTCTACAGTCATATTTAAGAGAGGCGGTACAGACAGAGACGTATCATAGGGCCTTTGTCTGTCTGTGACCAAGGTCAGCCGGTCATACGGAGATCACAGAGATCATCAGATAGCAGAGGGATCAGAGGGGAGGATGTCATGAGAGATCTGTCTGGATGGAATCCCCCAAAAGCCGCCATGTGACTAGATTAGGAGCTGGGAGGCAGTGCGAGGGCAGAGGAACAGGGAGTGGAACCGGGGCAGGTGGGCAGTGGGCTCACCATGGGGCTGTGTAGTATACCACTCGAAAGAGCACAGCACATAATAAGCCCAGCGAGGATCATGACCTTGGGTGTACCGTATGCATGTTTCCTTTGAGTTGTTAGGTTGTTCAAAAAAAGGTATGTACGCGGGCGTGTGTGTGTGTTTGCATGCGTGCCTGCATAGTCGCATCTGTGCGTTTGTCTGAGCGAGTGTGTTAGACTTAAATGGGATATTCTGTGTGTTTAATTATAGGCTGTGTGTTCCTGTCACTGAGGCTGACTGGCCCTCTCACAACTCCTACCCTCCCTTTGCTCCTCTCCTCCTTTCCTCTCCTCCTCTCCTACACACTGTCGCTGACGTCAGGTCAGAACAGAGTTATGCAAACTAATGAGCCATCACAGAGAGGGAGAACATGGGAAGGAGAAAGAGGATGAGAGAGAGAGAGAGAGAGAGAGAGAGAGAGAGAGAGAGAGAGAGAGAGACAGAGAGAGAGACAGAGAGAAGAGGGAAAGAGAGAGAGAGAGAGAGAGAGAGAGAGAGAGAGAGAGAGAGAGAGAGAGAGAGAGAGAGAGAGAGAGAGAGAATGATGGTGGTGGAGAAAAAGCTGAAACAGAGAGAGAAGGGACACGGTTCATTTTAAAACACCCTCATTTGGCCGTGAAACTAGCCATGTCAGACTATTGTCTTTCTCTTCGTTCCTTCACGTTTTCTTCTCTTTTCCCTCTTTCAATTGTCCAGGGTCCTGTTGTCTCTCTGGCTTAAGCATACAGGCACCCAGGTCTCCTCCAACATCGTGACGGTAGCGTAACAGTTAGTGTTAGTGACTGGGGCCACTCTGACTGGGTAAACATCAAGCCCTGCAGCCTGGACCTCTGGGTGGCTACACTGTCACAGACACTCAGTGGAGCAGTGTGTGGTGAGGTGGCTACAGTATCTATGAATAAGATATCTACTGTACATGTCCACATGCTGTAAATCCACAGTCACCACATGTTAGGGTGCAAGATTCCAGTAATCTTCTCAAAATGCACAGGTGTTCCCGAAATCCCAGTTGGATTATTCCTGGAATCAATACGGAATAAGCAGGAAATCTATTAATCCTCCAACCGGGATATCTGAAAAATCTGTATTTTGGTTTCCAGAATTTTTGCAACGGTACCACATATACAGCTATTACTTGTGATCTATATGTAAAAGAGAGACGCAGCAACTGTGGAGGCTCTTCTCCAGTGGGTATGAGGTGCTCCAAAACGGGAGGCCAGGGACGGGGAGCCGCAAGGGAGGCCAGGGAGGTGCCGGATTAAACCCCCCTCCCCCCCACAGAGCTGACGCCTGCCAGAGGCTCAACAGAGAACCAGATCACCACCCCCTGTCCAAAAATAGCTCCACATGCATTCCAACGCTGTCTGTCCGTCTGTCCGTCTGTCCGTCTGTCCGTCTGTCCGTCTGTCTGTCCGTCCGTCTGTCCGTCTGTCTGTCTGTCTGTAAGCGCAAACCTGGCAGTAGCACGCGTTTACGTCCGGCTCCTGCTCAAATGCCCCGTCCATGTTCATTTGGTAGTTTGCGTTATACAACACTATTAGTGATGGTCTTTGGTGTTTTGGGGTTGTTTTATAAAGGTGGAAACATAAAGAAACATACCCTTTTACGATGTGTTGAATTGGATATGTATAAGAGCATAGGCAGTGTTCTTCAGGCAGGGGAACTAAGCGTAGGTGGATAGGGTGAATCTTTTACAACGGGTTCTCCTAACTACTTCCGTTTAAGTGCTCTGATGACATGTTTGGGTTAAGTAGTCCTGACGTACCATTTCATGTCCTAAATATAGTCTGGGTATCGGGCAACACCTTCCCTATTATATTAGGAATACAGCTACTCTCCATAATGGTGCTTCACTGAAACAATCGTTCTAAAACCGACAAAATGCAGCGTTTGACATTCCAATGGCAAAATAATGGCAGAGGAAATGATCATCGAGCCTTTTCAAACAGATAAATTGGGCGAGAGGAGGGGTGGGTAGTTCACCTGAAATGTGATTCCATGCGTGATCCTAACACTTTTCTCATAAAATAATTCCTCTGGGGGGGGGGTTAACAAGGGTCATTTTGAAGGCACAACAACCCTTCATTACCACTCATTTCCATACACAAACACACACACAGACACACAGGTGCACAGTACACTCACCGGCTGTACCTAACCGGCGGGTGTGCCTGCTATGTGCTAATCATCATAAAAACAGGTTTGCGTTTTGGCAGTTCTAACCCCAGGCAGGTCAGGCTAGTGCAGCTGTGTGGGTTAGTCAACAGCAGCTAAGAGGAACATACGCTCATCTATTTTCAGGATACTGAAAATAAAGATTTAACTTCGGGGGGGGGGAAACATTTTTACCACGATCCAAGGGTTGTGATCGAGTTAAACGTCACGCAAAACGAACAAAAGCTTTGCGCAATAAGTGTGTATTCACAAACCCTAAAAGACAAGTGTGGGTAGCGGAAGATGAAAACGTATGAGGATGAGGAGCATCACGGCACGACGAGGAAGGGCAAACCGAAGGCCGACTGATGCAGCACTTCACTGAGGTCATCTTCCCCAGTCATCTCTGTCTAGAACTGTAAATCAACATGGCAATCCGGGCGAGCTGCTCGTGTCATGTTTCTGCTTTCTGAAGGACCCCAGCCACAATAGAGTATAGGGGGGGGGGGGGGGGGGGGTGTTGGTTTTATTTCATCTCTGTTTCGGTTTGTGGCTCTTGCAGATGCTATTAAAGATGAATCAAGTGGAAAAGGCTAGGGACAGGAAGGCCCTGCGAGCTAAGCTTGTTTATACAGGGCTCTTGATGCCCTAATGGTCCTCTGCACTGAGAATGTGGCTTGTAGTTCAAAACATACTCACCAGAAATGTTGAAAAGTCACTGCGTGTGTGTGCGTGCGCGTGTGTGTGTGTGTGTGTGTGTGTGTGTGTGTGTGTGTGTGTGTGTGTGTGTGTGTGTGTGTGTGTGTGTGTGTGTGTGTGTGTGTGTGTGTGTGTGTGTGTGTGTGTGTGTGTGTGTGTGTGTGTGTGTGTGTGTGTGTGTGTGTGTGTGTGTGTGTGTGTGTGTGTGTGTGTGTGTGTGTGTGTGTGTGTGGTGGTTGTGTGGGTGTTTGAAGCTATTTGGCATTATCTCTCAAATCCAAAATATATAAAAAATATATCACACCACTAATTACAGAAACACCTGTTGTGAGTAAAAGTGCTATAAAATAATCATTATAAAACACGTGGCGGGTCAAGTAGAGAGATATTTGACATTGAGAGGTATTTGGCATTGAGAGGTATTTGACATTGAGAGGTATTTGACATTGAGAGGTATTTGACATTGCCTAATGCCTTTGGCATTGCCTAACACCTCTAACGAAATTAGGAATCATTCAAAATATGTGTGAAGCTACAGAATGACTAAGAACATTCTCTGAGCCGCAACAGACAAGTCTTTCAACTGTTAAGATAGGAATCATAAGTAGTCAGTCGGAGAGCATAAACAGAGACGTGACTGCGGTGTGGGACTGTGGGAGAAGCCTGACTGACTGTCATGAGTTACTTAAGATATTCCCTGGGACAGTCCTTGCTGTGCTGTGAGTGGGAGAATGTTCCAGGCCTGACTTGGACGAGATAGTTCCCATGGTGCAGCATCACCACACTGGGACGAGACACAGTACAGGGGGCATGACAGTTTGGCTGACGAGCATTAGAACCCGTGACAGTGAGCACCCAGTACTGGTCACTGATTGGTGCACAGACCTATTGTGACCCAGTGTCAGTTAGCTTGGCCAATCACAGCTTGGAATGGGGTTAGGAATGGTGACATTTGAACTCAAGGAGCAAAGGCTTGTCAGTCATCGCTGGCTTTTTATATACCGGTCCTCGCTACTGCTATTTAGATACACAAATACACAAATACACAGATGCCAAACACAGATAAACAGACATGCATACACATTCTATGCCCTCTCCCACAATATACACACGCACACACACACACAAACACACACAAACACACACACACACACACACACACACACACACACACACACACACACACACACACACACACACACACACACACACACACACACACAGACAAACATTCTCATTTGCATTCCACTCAATCAGTTTCTAATTGACTTAATCCACCAGATGGTCCGTGGCATAATGCAGGGGGAATACAAAGCAGCTGCCAATTTCCCTCTGATTCTGGACAGCCATAATGGCCCTGTTTCTGTTGATGCCAATTTAAAAATAAACATCCTATTCACTAAGACACCGGTACACACACACGCACACACACACACACACACACACACACACACACACACACACACACACACACACACACACACACACACACACACACACACACACACACACACACACACACACACACACACACACAGTACCTAAACACAGTCATGGCCCTAATTACATCAACACCTCACCTTTGTTTTCTTCCATCGTGTGAATACTGGAAACCCTGCCGGCCTGGAAAAACAACAGATCACCGAGGCTAAACTAATCAATGGTCTACTGCCACACTAAAACAATAGGCACCGTGACCTTGTTAATGGCAATACACGTCCTACCAAACCCCCTGAGACCTATCAGACCACAGAGGCTGTAAACGTGTAAATGAGGAGGCTAGACTCCAGCTCCTGAAACAGAACACATCTCAAGGACTCATCAATAATGATTGAATCGGTGATATTCAGAGACCACGGGGAGTCTCTTCTGTTCAACTGATATGTTATTACTAATATGCCCTCTCCATCTTATTACCCACCACTAACTAGGTGGACGGCAGATGGCGTGAAACCAACTGAGCTGATCCTGTTATACAGAGCTAGGTGGTTATAGACAGTGGTGTAAAGTACTTAAGTAAAAATACTTGAAAGTACTACTTTTTTATCCCCTTTTTCTCCCCAATTTTCGTGGTATCCAATCGCTAGTAATTACTATCTTGTCTCATCGCTACAACTCCCGTACGGGCTCGGGAGAGACGAAGGTCGAAAGTCATGCGTCCTCCGAAGCACAACCCAACCAAGCCGCACTGCTTCTTAACACAGCGCGCCTCCAACCCGGAAGCCAGCCGCACCAATGTGTCGGAGGAAACACCGTGCACCCGTCCCCCTCGGTTAGCGCGCACTGCGCCCGGCCCGCCACAGGAGTCGCTGGAGCGCGATGAGACAAGGATATCCCTACCGGCCAAACCCTCCCTAACCCGGACGACGCTAAGCCAATTGTGCGTCGCCCCACGGACCTCCCGGTCGCGGCCGGCTGCGACAGAGCCTGGGCGCGAACCCAGACTCTGGTGGCGCAGCATAGCACTGCGATGCAGTGCTCTAGACCACTGCGCCACCCGGGAGGCCCTGAAAGTACTACTTAAGTATTTTTTGGGAGTATCTGTACTTTGCTTTACTACTTATATTTTTGGGGACAACTTTTACTCCACTACATTCCTAAAGAAAAGAATGTACTTTTTTTCTCCATACATTTTCCCTGACACCCAAAAGTACTCGTTACATTTTGACTGCTTAGCAGGACAGGAAAATGGTCCGATTCACACATTTATTACGAGAACAACCCTGGACATCCCTACTGCCTCTGATCGGACGGACTCACTAAACACACATGCTTCATTTGTAAATGATGTCTGAGTGTGCCCATGGCTATCCGTAAATTTAAAAAACAAGAACACCATGCTGTCTGCTTTGCTTAATGTTCAGAATATTATTTATACTTTAACTATTGAACTGAAGTATATTTTGGCAATTACATTTACTTTTGATACTTAATAAGTATATTTAAAAAGAAATACTTGTAGACTTTTACACAAGTAGTATTTTACTGGGTGACTTTCACTTTTACTTGAGTCATTTTCTATGAAGGTATCTTTACATTTACTGAAGAATGACAATTGGGTATTTTTTCAACCACTGGTTATAGATCACAGGAGGCTTTCTATAGACCCTGGTCCTGTGCTACACATGGGTAAGTGGTATAGTAAGTGGTATAGTAAGTGGTATAGTGGCCATATTGACTGTAGTTTATGAAGGCCAGCAGGGGGTCTACTACATATGTAAATGCTTCTTCGCAGTAATTACACAGTGGGTCCAGATAGTGGCCATACAGCCAGACAAATGGAGTGGAAAAGACACATGGTCCCTGGCAATACACTGCTGCTGCCAGCGCACATGAGAGGGGGAACGTGGAGTGAGAGGGCAGAAGAGGGGGTTACGAGAAAGGTGGAATTAAAAGTATGGGAAAAAAAGAAGGGCAGGAAGTCCGAGGCAGAAACCTGACCTTTCTCTCTTTATTTAAATGTTTGAGTGTTTTTACCATGGGAGAACATCCATTAACTAATTCACATCTGGAGTGAAAACATGAGCATCTGTGTTTGGTACGAACCAAAGAGTAAGTAGGCATGCATGTGAGCACACACTCTTGAGTGAAACTTGCTTGAGGCTGGTAGGCTGGGTGGGTGATATCATGTTGGTAGTAAAGGGAGGGGGGTTATGGTCTCTTTAAAGGAGATAAAAGGCGAATCATCCATCGTCAGTGATCATCAAAGGGGTTAGATATGGACAGACAGAAGCACAACCCTGCTATTATTACAGAAGACACCCCCCCCCCCCCCCGTCCAAAGCTATTGAGGAGATAAGGAGGACTTCTGACCCACTCAGTCCTGCCTCTCAGCCACAGAAGACCTCTTCAGCCCTCACTGACAGACTCCAGTAGATTTACTCTCAGGGTCAACACCAGGTCCCTCCCACACATAGAAAATCCCCTCAAAAGAAAACACTCTCAGCTATATAACCGTGTAAAACGGCCATACCTCCATCATCATCATCATCCGCGGTGAGGATGTTTTTAGGTTTAGGAATGTTTATGGCAATAGACAGGGATTCCCGTGGGGGTTCAATTACATACCCAGGCTTCTCAGTCACTCAGTCAGAGATGTTTCAGATACTGTTTTGACCGGTCAGTGGATCTCTGAGCTGCACTTACAGCTTCAGCCTGGGCTGTGAGCTGAAACTAGAGAATGGCATTCCACACAGACGGGCCACAATCATCTCCTCTCGAGTCTGGAGATGTGGTTTCAAGGGGGCAACCCCAAATTGCTTTCCCACCATGGAGGGCATCCGTATTCTAAACCCCTCAGATAGAGGGTCCATACTTGGAACCAAACACTGACTGACCCATTATAGACAAAGGAGGCATAAATAAGTCAGTTAACGTCCAGAGAAACACTATCTGCAGCCATTTGGCACCGATAGGAGCGAATTGAGAGCCAGCGCAACTGTAACCACAGTCAAACAACAGAACAACAGAAACAGTGTGGATGGGTTGGGATCATTTCTGTGGACCAGTCAGTCAGTCGGCCATTCTGCTTCAGCCCCCGCCCCTCCCCGACCCCCTAGCAGTCTTCTGGCCCCTGGACAGAGCATGGGAACAGCCCAGCCACGCGCAGCGCTCCGCAGAGAGAGGAATGCAAACAGAGTGCAGCGCTGAGAGAAAAGACGGGCACGGGAGATTTTCAGCAAAGACAACAATCCTAAATAGCAGATGCCTCAAGCAAAAGTACGCCAGTCAGTCAGTCGTAAGTTGGCATGGTCAAAGCAATTCGTCAGAGAGATGGCTGCTTGAAAAACCCCCAGAAATGATTGAAGCAGCCCTCCCACCGGTTGCAGACATGGACTGTCGTCACTGCCAAGCTGAGCAGCCAGCGGGATTGATTTGTCATCAGCCTTTAGGAGATGCAGAGAGCAGAAATAGTCCTACCTGACGTGTCCCACATGTTCAACTCAATCCTCTGTTTGTCGATTTCAAAACTGGCCGTGTAGTTTTCAAAAACGGTGGGGACATAGTTCTGAAAAAAGAGGTGCATCTTGATTAGTAAAGCACTAATAGCCTAGCCGTAACGTAGGTTAGACGTAGTGAATCATACAAATATATAGACTATATTAAAACAGTATAGGTCTAGTTGCCAATAACACCAAGATACAATATTAATCAAAAGAAGAAATTGAATACACTTCGAAATACCTTATATGAGTCTATATTGTTTAATCACTAATAATACTGGCCATTTTTTATTTAAAGGTGCTCATTATTTCCCTGTCTTTCAGTTTCCGTCTCTCTCTCTCTCGCTCTCTCTCTCTGCCTAACGCAGGTGCGTGCACACCTCTGGCTCATAATTTAAATCAAGACATTTGGGGTTAAATGATTAGAATAAAAAAGCTCCTGTCGTTCTATTTGGTTTGGTGTCTGTCTTGACATTCATTTTTGCTTCATTCACAAACTGCGATGACCTACAGTACACCTACCACTCTTAAATGATCCAGGTGCCTGTTTTCAAGTGTTGACAGTCGTGTTCATAACGCAAGAACGCAAGACTAAACAAGCCTATATATATCAGGACACTTACCTCCGGATAGCAGTCCTTCGCAAAAACATGTAGGAGCGCCGTTTTACCACATTGCGTATCTCCGACCACCACGATCTTACAGCGGCTGCCTTGACTTTCCATCTTTGTCTGTCAGTGTGTCTGTTCTGGACGCGGATCGGTTTCATTCACCAACCGATGCGGATATACGGAACTCAAGGAAAAACCAGCAGGTACATGCCCCGGTTGTGGCGCGCCCTACTATGTGTCCTCCCCGGTTGTCCTCCCCTGTCCACCCCGTGCAGCCCTCGGTTCCCACGGTTACACTAGCTATCCTCTCTGTGCCTGTTTACACCCGCCTTGCTCGCCTCCGCACTCAGCAGCTGCACGCGGGTCCCTCCCTTCAAACTCGACTTTTTAATTGGCCACGCCTTGCCCGTACACGCGCCCGGACAAGAGCGAGTTGGTCCTCGTGCCTCTGTGTTCATTTACTTGTTTGGTAGCTTGTCTCTTTACTTGTCCTTCAGTGACACACGTCTTCATTATTTGTTGTCGGAAGATGATTCATATTATGACCTTTATTTCTAGCTTTGAGGATTGTGTTGAGATACATTTTTCAACGAATGTACTGACTGTTTATTACATAGTTATAAACTGTAAAACTATATGAATAAGTAGCCTAACAGTTGATAAACGGCTTGTAAACTCTTTATAAATGATGTATAGGTCTAAAGTATATCTTAATGTTAACTGGGAGTGTCTTATACATTCTCAAAACAAATGAAAAGGAAAGTATTTTTGTATTGTGCATTGCCATACAACACTCCAACTGCTTTTAAACGCTAGTAAAACTAAATGCATGCTCTTCAACCGATTGCTGCCCGCCCGACTGGCATCACCACCCTGGACGGTTCTGACTTAGAATATGTGGACAACAATAAATACCTAGGTGTCTGGTTAGACTGTAAACTTTCCTTCCGGACTCACATTAAGCATCTCCAATCCAAAATTAAATCTAGAATCAGCTTCCTATTTTGCAACAAAGCCTCCTTCACTCATGCTGCCAAACCTACCCTCGAAAAACGGACCATCCTACCGATCCTCGACTTCGGCGATGTCATTTATAAAATAGCCTGCAACACTCTACTACTAAATTGGATGCAGTATATCACAGTGCCATCCGTTTTGTCACCAAAGCCCATATACTACCCACCACTGCGACCTGTATGCTCTCGTTGGCTGGGCCTCGCTACATATTTGTCGCCAAACCAATTGGCTCCAGGTCATCTATAAGTCCTTGCTAGGTAAAGCCCCGCCTTATCTCAGCTCACTGGTCACCATAGCAACACCTACCCATAGCACAGGCTCCAGCAGGTATATTTCACTGGTCATCCCCAAAGCCAACACCTCTTTTGGCCGCCTTTCCTTCCAGTTCTCTGCTGCCAATGACTGGAACGAATTGCAAAAATCACTGAAGCTGGAGACTTATATCTCCCCCTCTAACTTTAAGCATCAGCTGTCAGAGCAGCTTACCGATCACTGTACCTGTATACAGCCCATCTGTAAATAGCACACCCAACTACCTCATCCCTATATTGTTTTTTTTTGTTATTTTGTGCCCCAGTATCTCTACTTCCACATCATCATCTGCATATCTATAATTGAAATCGGAAGTTTACATACACTTTAGCCAAATACATTTAAACTCCGTTTCTCACAATTCTTGACATTTAATCCTAGTAAAAATTCCCTGTTTTAGGTCAGTTAGTTAGGATCACCACTTTATTTTAAGAATGTGAAATGTCAGAATAATAGTTGAGAAAATGATTTATTTCAGCTTTCATTTCTTTCATCACATTCCCAGTGGGTCAGAAGTTTACACAGTGTAACGGCAGCCTTCCCTCTCTTCACTAGAAGAGGGGGTGAAACAGGGATCAGACCAACACGCAGCGTAGCCAGTGCTCAACATGTTTAATATGACAAATAAACAGTGAACACGATACAAAACAAAATAACAAATGTGGCAAACCGATACAGTCCTTTCTGGTGCAGACAAAACACAAAGACAGGAAACAACCACCCACAATCCCCAACACAAAACAAGCCACCTATATATGATTCTCAATCAGGGACAACGATTGACAGCTGCCTCTGATTGAGAACCATATTAGGCTGGACACAGAAACAGACGAACTAGACACACAACATAGAATTCCCACCCAGCTCACGTCCTGACCAACACTAAACAAGTAAAACACATAAGAACTCTGGTCAGGACGTTACACATACACTCAATTAGTATTTGGTAGCATTGCCTTTAAATTGTTTAACTTGGGTCAAACGTTTCGGGTAGCCTTCCACAAGCTTCCCACAATAAGTTTGGTGAATTTTGGCCCATTCCTCCTGACAGAGCTGGTGTAACCGAGTCAGGTGTGTAGACCTCCTTGCTCACACACGCTTTTTCAGTTCTGCCCACAAATTTTATATAGGATTGAGGTCAGGGCTTTGTGATGGCCACTCCAATACCTTGACTTTGTTGTCCTTAAATCATTTTGCCACAACTTTGGAAGTATGCTTGGGGTCATTGTCCATTTGGAAGACCCATTTGCGACCAAGCTTTACCTTCCCGACTGATGTTGTGAGATGTTGCTTCAATATATCCACATAATAATTTTCCGTCCTCATGATGCCATCTATTTTGTGAAGTGCACCAGTCCCTCCTGCAGCAAAGCACCCCCACAACATGATTCTGCCACCCCCGTGCTTCACGGTTGGGATGGTGTTCTTCGGCTTGCAAGCCTCCCCCTTTTTCCTCCAAACATAACAATGGCCACTATGGCCAAACAGTTCTATTTTTGTTTAATCAGACCATAGGACATTTCTCCAAAAAGTGCGATCTTCGTCCCCATGTGCAGTTGCAAACCTTAGTCTGGCTTTTTTTATGGCGGTTTTGGAGCAGTGGCTTCTTCCTTGCTGAGCGGCCTTTCAGGTTATGTCGATATAGGACTCGTTTTACTGTGGATATAGATACTTTTGTACCCGTTTTCCCCAGCATCTTCACAAGGTCCTTTGCTGTTGTTCTGGGATTGATTTGCACTATTCACACCAAAGTACGTTCATCTCTAGGAGACAGAACGCGTCTCCTTCCTGAGCGGAATGACGGCTGCGTGGTCCCATGGTGTTTATACTTGCGTACTATTGTTTGTACAGATGAACGTGGTACCTTCAGGCGTGAGGAAATTGCTCCCAATGATGAACCAGACTTGTGGAGGTCTACTATTTTTTTTCTGAGGTCTTGGCTGATTTCTTTTGATTTTCCCATGATGTCAAGCAAAGAGGCACTGAGTTTGAAGGTAGGCCTTGAAATACATCCACAGTACACCTCCAATTGACTCAAATGATGTCAATTAGCCTATCAGAAGCTTCTAAAGCCATGACATCATTTTATGGAATTTTCCAAGCTGATAAAAGCACAGTCAACTTAGTGTATGTAAACTTCTGACCCACTGGAATTGTGATACAGTGAAATAATCTGTCTGTAAACTGTCTGTCTGTAATCTGTCTGTAAACAAATGACTTGTGTCATGCACAAAGTAGATGTCCTAACCAACTTGCCAAAACAGTAGTTTGCTAACAAGAAATTTGTGGAGTGGTTTAAAAACGAGTTTTAATGACTCGACTTCAACTGTGTCATTCCAGTGTTAATGCTAAATTGTAATTATTCCGCCTCTATGGCCTATTTATTGCCCTACCTCCCTACTCTTCTACATTTGCACACACTGTACACATCTTTTTCTATTGTGTTATTGACTGTACGTTTGTTTATCCCATGTGTAACTTTGTGTTGTTGTTTTTGTCACACTGCTTTGCTTTATCTTGGCCAGGTCGCAGTTGTAAATGAGAACTTGTTCTCAACTGGCCTACCTGGTTAAATAAAGGTGAAATAAATCAAGTAGGTAGGATACAACTATGGGGGATGAAGCGTGTATGGTGTGATGGATCATTTCAGGGTGGGGACCGGGGTTTAAGTAGATAGCTAGAGGACAGCGAACAAAGCCACTGGTAATAAGTAAAAGGATAAGGTCATCACTGTATCTTGAAGCATCATGTTGGAGAAATTGAAAGTCTTAACCCACTCAGCCCAACCCTGCCTGTATGCATATCAATGGATCACTTCCCTATCCAAAACTCGAATTGCCTCATTAGGAAGCTCTTCGACTGAAACGTCCATGTTTCTGGTAACGTTGTTGTTTCAAGTGAGATATAAATGCCCCCTTAGGCAGACCCGCTTACAATTCAGTGAGGTCACATACTGGTTGTTACTTACGTTTTTTCTACAGGCTTTTACTGCCACCCTTTGGTGAGGAGTGGTATTTTAATTATAGGAAAAGAAACTCACGCTGAGCCACCAGCAGTAGCCCACTGTACCACCAGCGTGTGAATCTTCCCGAAAGATTACTGAACCAAGAATATACTGTTTTGGGGGGGTTTCAATGGGCCTAAATTATTCATAAGTAATATATAATATAATTGCAGTAATAGTGTTTCACTTTGTATGATACAGACTACATTTAACAGTCTGTCAGACATGAGGTACAGAGAGTACCATGACATGGCTGTGTGAGCTCCCCTCCCCTTCTGTCTATGACTAACTCCACTCTCTGATACAGTCGTATATTTTAACCAGAGTTAAACGCAATGAGCTGTGCAGTGCTTCTTCTGAGCAGGAGGTGGACACAGAGCACAGTCTCTCTCTGGTCCAGTGGTGGCAATGTATGAAAGTAACTTTTACAGTGTTCCCTATTTCTATGAAATACAACTTATAATTAGAAACAATATGAGTGAAATAGCTTTCCTTCCCAAAAATTGTAATTAAGTATGTTAAAAACAGCTTTTCTACCCTTGCTTGGACTGGTCACAACAACAGAATGGTGTGGGAATATCCAGTGCCTTCAGAAATTATTCACCTTCTTGACTTTTTCCACATTTTGTTGTGTTACAGCCTGAATTTAAAATGGATTACATTTAGATTTTGTATCACTGGCCTACACACAGTACCCCATCATGTCAAAGTGAAATTGTGATTTTAGAAATCTTTACACATTAATAAAAAATTTAAATGTGAAATGTCTTGAGTCAATAAGTCTTCAACCCTTTTGTCATGGCAAGTCTAAATAAGTTCAGGAGTAAAACTATGCTTAACAAGTCACATAATAAGT
The DNA here is from genome assembly GCF_045679555.1 of Salvelinus alpinus. Taxonomy (NCBI): domain Eukaryota; kingdom Metazoa; phylum Chordata; class Actinopteri; order Salmoniformes; family Salmonidae; genus Salvelinus; species Salvelinus alpinus. The sequence goes on along the minus strand of NC_092121.1, from coordinate 6,772,666 downwards.
TGAATGGACTAATTCTGTGTGCAATAATAGTTTTTAACATGATTTTTGAATGACTACCTTATCTCTGTAGCCCACACTTACAATTATCTGTAAGGTCCCTCAGTTGACCAGTGAATTTCAAACACAGATTCAACCACAAAGACCAGAGAGGTTTTCCAATGCCTCGCAAAGAAGGGCACCTATTGGTAGATGGGTAAACTTTTATAAAAGCAGACGTTGCATATCCCTTTGAGCATGGCGAAGTTATTAATTACACTTAAAACCAGTCACTACAAAGCAGTGGGACGTTCTTTTGATAAGTACTTTTGGGTGTCAGGGAAAATGTATGGAGTAAGAAGAACATAATTTTCTTTAGGAATGTAGTGAAGTAAAAGTAAAAGTTGTCCAAAATATAAATAATTAAGTAAATATAAATATTTAAGTACAGATACTTAAAAAAACAACTTAAGTAGTAATTTCGAGTATTTTTACTTACACTTGAAGTCGGAAGTTTACATATACTTAGGTTGGAGTCATTAAAACTAGTTTTTCAACCACTCCACAAACTAGTTTTGGCAAGTCGGTTAGGACATCTACTTTGTGCATGACAGAAGTAACAATTGTTTACAGACAGATTATTTCACTTATATTTCACTGTATCACAATTCCAGTGGGTCAGAAGTTTACATACACTAAGCTGGCTTTGCCTTTAAACAGCTTGGAAAATTCCAGAAAATTATGTCATGGCTTTAGAAGCTTCTGATAGGCTAATTGACATCACTTGAGTCAATTGGAGGTGTACCTGTGGATGTATTTCAAGGCCTACCTTCAAACGCAGTGCCTCTTTGCTTGACATCATGAGAAAATCAAAAGAAATCAGCCAAGACCTCAGAAAAATAATTGTAGACCTCCACAAGTCTGGTTCATCATTGGGAGCAATTTCCTAACGCCTGAAGGTACCACGTTCATCTGTACAAACAATAGTGCGCACGCATAAACACCATGGGACCACGCAGCCGTCATACTGCTCAGGAAGGAAAAGACGTGTTCTGTCTCCTAGAGATAAACGTACTTTGGTGCAAAAAGTGCAAATCAATCCCAGAACAACAGCAAAGGACCTTGTGAAGATGCTGGAGGAAACAGGTACAAAAGTATCTATATCCACAGGTAAACGAGTCCTATATCGACATAACCTGAAAGGCCGCTCAGCAAGGAAGAAGCCACGGCTCCAAAACCGCCATAAAAAAGCCAGACTAAGGTTTGCAACTGCATATGGGGACAAAGATCGCACTTTTTTGGAGAAATGTCCTCTGGTCTGATGAAACAAAAATAGAACTGTTTGGCTATAATGGACATCGTTATGTTTGGAGGAAAAAGGGGGAGACTTGCAAGCCGAAGAACACCATCCCAACCGTGAAGCACGGGGGTGGCAGAATCATGTTGTGGGGGTGCTTTGCTGCAGGAGGGACTGGTGCACTTCACAAAATAGATGGCATCATGAGGATGGAACATTATGTGGATATATTGAAGCAACATCTCAAGATGTTTAAACTTGGTCTCAAATGGGTCTTCCAAAGGGACAAGGACCCCAAGCATACTTCCAAAATTGTGGCAAAATGACTTAAGGACAATAAAGTCAAGGTATTGGAGTGGCCATCACAAAGCCCTGCCCCATCCTATATAAAATTTGTGGGCGGAACTGAAAAAGCATGTGCTAGCAAGGAGGCCTACAAACCTGACTCAGTTACACCAGCTCTGTCAGTAGGAATGGGCCAAAATTCACCCAACTTATTGTGGGAAACCTGTGGAAGGCTACCCGAAACGTTTGACCGAAGTTAAACAATTTAAAGGCAATGCTACCAAATACTAATTGAGTGTATGTAAACTGAGTTTCAATGTATTTGGCTAAGGTGTATGTAAACTTCTGACTTCAACTGTAAGTTCTTTACACCACTGCTACAAAGATACTGCCATCCTTCCTAACTCAGTTGCCGGAGAGGAAGGAAACAGCTCAGCGATTTTGCCATGAGGCCAATGGTTACTTTAAAGGACGTACAGAGTTTAATGGCTGTGATAGGAGAAAACTGAGGATTGATCAACAACATTGTAGTTACTCCACAATACTATCCTAAATGACAGGGTGAAAAGAAGGAAGCCTGGTACAGAATAAAACTATTACAAAACATGCATCCTGTTTGCAATAAGGCACTAAAGTAAAACTGCAAAAAATGTGGCAAATAAATTTACTTTATTTCCTGAATACAAAGCGTTGTGTTTGGGGAAAATTCAACACAACACAGCACAACACAACACAACACAAGTTTTCTAACATGGTGATGGCTGCATCATGTTTTTCACACCCTGATCTGTTTCACCTGTCTTTGTGCTTGTCTCCACCCCCCTCCAGGTGTCACCCATCTTCCTCATTATCCTCTGTGTATTTATACCTATGTTCTCTGTTTGTCTGTTGCCAGTGTCGTCTTGTCTTGTTAGGTCTTACCAGGGTATTTTCCCGTCTCCCTGCTTTCTCAAGTTCTGTTTCCTAGTTTTCCCGGTTCCTGACCATTCTGCCTGCCCTGACCCCGAGCCTGCCTGCCGTTCTGTACTTGCCTGACTCTGACCCGTTTTCGAACCTCTGCCTGTCCTGACCCCGAGCCTGCTGTTCTGTACCTTATTGACTCTGCCCTGGATTACGGACCTCTGCCTGCCTTTGACCTGTCTTTTGCCTGCCCCCTATTTGGGTCAATAAACATCTGTGACACCATTGGACGACATGAGGAGTTACTGCAATGTCTTATGGAGGGACTCCAAACCCTGGCAGGACACCATGACCAGGCATTCGATACATTGCTGAAGCAATCCCGCGGATTCCCCACTGGGCAGCGGGTCACACCCGTAATCTCCCAGCCTACCTCAGTGTCCCGAGTACCCCGCTTACCTCCTACGCTGGAGATTCTGGATAGCGTACATCATAACGCTGATGTCCGGGAGGCCACTCGCCTGGACCACGGGGGTGTGGGAGCAACAGTCCCCCGTCTGCCTCAGTTTGGAGGAGTTCGTGGAGGAAGTTCGGAAGGTGTTTGACTCTCCATTGTCCGGGAGAGAGGATGCTCGTAAGCTGCTCCAGCTACGTCAAGAACTCCCATAGTGTGGCAGACTACGCAGTGGATTTTTGCACATTGTAGGCTGAGAGTGCCTGGAACCCGGAAGCATTTTCCGTCATGTTCCTTCACGGATTATCGGAAGTGCCCATAAACCTTGACTCCCTCATAGCCTTGACCATCAGGATCGATGGGAATCTGTGCCCTGTCGCTCTCGTTCGCCCTCGATTCCCACCTCGCCTCCGAAGAATCCCGGGGACCCCCGAAGTCTACATGTCCGAGTGAACCCGACGTCACCCTAGTTCTCTCGGGAATCACCTAGGGCTGCCAACTCGCTTTCGTCGGAGTCCATGCGCCTGGGCAGGGCTAGATTGACTCCAGCTGAGCGCTTACGCCCACTCCACACACAGAGCTGACTATATTGTGGAGCTACGGGACATTTCGTAGCTACCTGCCCATTAAAAACCCAGGCTCATCAAGAAGGGGCGAGTACTCTGGTGGGCCATACGGAGAACTTTTCCTCTCCCCTTACTCACACCCCTTTCCATTGCCATCCAGCTGTGGGGGAACCAGTCGAAATCTCTCCGGGTACTCATCAACTCTGGGGTCAATGAGAGTTTTTTGGACTCTACCCTGACGTCCGAGCTGGGCATCCCCACTCAGCCCCTCTCCATTTCCATGGACCTTAGAGCTATGGACGAGCGCTCTATAGGCCGGGTCACTCACAATACCACTCCCATTAACCTACGAGTGACAGGGAACCAGAGCGAGGCAATACAATTTATGCTGATTAAATTTCCTCAGGTTCCCTTGGTATTGGGATTATTTGGGCTCCAGCGACACAATCCCATCATAGACTTGACTGCTGGTGCCATTATGGGCTGGAGCCCGTTTTGCCACCCACATTGTCTGAAGTCAGCGCAGCTTGCCCCGGGACATCTTCCTGTGGGCTCGGAAGTTGCCCCGGTCCTTTCTGCCATTCCCGCGGAGTACCAGGACCTCTGGTTTCAGTAAGGCCCGGGCCACTTCACCGACCCTATGACTGCGGGATCGACCTTCTCCCAGGCACCACACCACCCTGGGGACGACTGTACTCTCTGTTGGGTCTGGAGACCAAGGGTATGGAGACCTACATTGAGGACTCCCTAGCTGCAGGGTATATCCGTCCTTCTGCCTCCCCCGCCGGTGCAGGGTTCTTCTTTGTGGAGAAGAAGGACAAAACCCTGTGCCTGTGCATCGACCGTGAGAGCAGTGGTGGATTGGTCCCAGCCTACGTCCAGAGTGCAGCAGCAACGTTTCCTGGGATTTGCCAACTTCTATTGCCGTTTTATCTAGCACCCTGCCACCCTTGCTTTACAGCACCCTGGCTTCCCCCCTGTCTGCACTCACCTCTCCCAAGGTTCCGTTCACATGGTCCCCAGCTGCTGACCGGTCGTTCCGGGACCTCAAGCACTGCTTCACCACTGCTCCCATATTGGTTCATCCTGACTGTCTCGTCAGTTCACGGTGGAGGCTGATGCTTCGGATGTCAGAGTGGGGGCTGTCCTGTTCCAGCTTTCTGCCCTGGACCTCAAGTTACATCCATGTGACTTCTTCTCCCATTGCCTCAACGCCACGGAGAGGAACTACGATGTGGGGAATCGTGAGCTTCTCACGGTGAAGATGGCGTTGGAGGAGTGGAGACACTGGTTGGAGGGGGCGGAACATCTGTTCATTGTGTGGACGAACCACAAGAACCTCGAATATCTCCTCACCGCCAACAATCTCAATTCCAGGCAAGCTAGGTGGGCCCTGCTTTAACTTCTCCCTCTCATACCGACCAGGATCCAAGAACATCAAGCCGGATATGCTGTCACGGCGCTGGTGCCCCGCGGCTACACCCTCGGACCCCGAGACCATCCTTCCCACCTCATGTCTGGTGATGGCACTCAGCTTGGGAATAGGGGAGCAGGTCTGTGAGGCGCGGCATTCTCAGCCGAACCCCGGGGGTAGCCCAGATAACCGGATATTTGTGCCTGACACTGTCCGCTCCTTGGTCCTGGAGTGGGCCCACTCCTCCAGGCTTGCCTGCCACCCAGGCTCCTGTCGGACCCTGGCCTTTGTGCGACAATGCTTTTGGTGGCCTACCATGGTCCCGGACATCTCCCTGTTTGTCGCCGCCTGCATGTCTGTGCTCAGAACAAGACTCCTTAGCAAGCTCTGGCCGGTCTTCTTCAACTACTGCCTGTCCCTCACCGTCCCTGGTCTCACATATCCCTGGACTTCGTCACGGGTCTTCCCCCGTCTGATGGCAACACCGCCATCCTGACAGTAGTGGACCGGTTTTCCAAAGCCGCACACTTCATTCCTCAGCTACCCTCTGCCAAAGAGAAGGCCCAGCTCATGGTGCAGCACATCTTCTGGATCCATGGACTCCCGGTGGACATGGTCTCCGACCGGGGCCCTCAGTTCTTGTCCCGGTTCTGGACGGCATTCTGCACGCTCATTGGGTCGTCGGCCAGCCTGTCCTCCGGGTTCCACCCACAGTCCAATGGTCAGTTGGAGCGAGCCAATCAAGACCTGGAGACGACTCTTCGCTGCGTTGTCTCCGCCAACCCCACCACCTGGAGCCAGCAACTCGTGTGGGTTGAATACGCCCGCAACACCCTCCCCTGCTCTACCACTGGGCTCTCGCCTTTCGAGTGTTCCCTGGGGTATCAGCCCACGCTCTTCAAGAGGAAGAGGTCGGCATACACTCGGCCCAGATGTTTGTCCTCCGCTGTCACCGTACCTGAAAGAGAGCCCGGTCGGCTCTTCTCAAGACCCCCTTCAGGTATCGACGACAAGCGGACCACCACCGTACCCCGGCTCCCCGGTATCGTCTCGGGCAGAGGGTATGGCTGTCCACTCTTTACCTGCCACCCCGGGTGGAGTGCAGCAAACTTTCCCCCCGCTTTATCGGCCCTTTCCACATCTGCAAGATCATTAGCCTGTCTGCTGCTCGTCTTCTGTTGCCCCGTACCCTCCATATTCATCCCACTTTTCATGTGTCTAGGATTAAACCTATGTCTCAAGACCCTTTGTCTCCTGTTCGCTTTTGACCTATCTTTTGCCTGCCCCCTGTTTGGGTCATCTGTGACTCTAGCTGTCTGCATCTGGATCTTATCCTAAGTTCTGATAATGTTATGAGTATGCTTGTCATCGGCAACAACTAGGCAACACTGTTTTTTTATATATAAAAAGAAACAGAATAGCGCTAAGCACAGGCAAAATCCTGAAGAAAAACCTGGTTCAGTCTGCTTTCCAACAGACACTGGGAGATAAATTCACCTTTCAACAGGACAATAACCTAAACACAAAGCCAAAAATAACCTGGAGTTGCTAACCAAGATGACATTGAATGTTTCTGAGTGGCCTAGTTACAGTTTTCACTTAAATCGGCTTGAAAGTCTATGGCAAGACTTGAAAATGTCTGTCTAGCAATGATCAACAGTCAACTTGACAGTTTGAAGAATTTAAAAAAGAATAATGGGCAAAGAATGTACAATCTAGGTATGCAAAGCTCTTAGAGACTAACCCAGAAAGACTTACAGCTGTAATCACTGCCAAAGGTTATTCTAACATGTATTGATTCAGGGGTGTGAATACTTATGTAAATTAGATATTTCTGTATTTAATTTTCAATACATTTGGAAAAAAATCTAAACATATTTTCACTTTTTCATTATGGGGTATTGTGTGTAGATGGGTGATGGAAAAATATATATTTAATACATTTTGAATTCAGGCTGTAACACAACAACATGTGGAATAAGTCAAGGTGTATGAATACTTTCTGAAGACACTGCAGCCTACCAATCATTATAAATATCCATGACAAGTAAACAGTTTATTTTCCAGCTCAGTCACTGAGCCAATGAGACGTCTCGGCCAAGCATGTGAGGTCACCTCATAGGAAATGGAAAGCATTTTTGAAGACTTCTGTTTCAGACAAGTTTATGGAGGGAGAGGCCTATTACCCAATGTTTTTTCTCTATTTTATGATTTGACCACAAATACAAGTAAAGGACGAGTCAACAACATTATCTGGGTGGGCCTTTGAGTTGACAGAATATTCGCTTTTTCGGGGGGGACAGTTAGGTCCCATGTAGCCTAAACGACAGAGAAACACATGTCGGTGTTTGGTCGGATGATAGCCCTTCTCATGACTCAGTGCTACATTGGGGTCATTCCATGTCCCTTTTGATTAGCTGAGGTGGTTTGGTCAAGCGTGGGTCGCTCTATCTGGAAACAGAATCATCATTGATTGATGTATGGTTTTGGAAACCTTGACGATTCAACTTAAAAAGATTGTGCGAGATTTTGGCAATTAAGTCCTTTTTTTCTACCTACCCAGAGTCAGATTATTATTATTTTTTATCCGTGAGTTCATCTGACTCTGGGTAAGTAGAAAAAGGGCTTAATTGCCTAAATCTTACACTATCCATTTAATTATCATACAAAAATAACTTTACAAATAAAAAAAGATACAGGTACTGTAGGCTGTTTTACTTCAGATTTCCACAGATGTTTTTTGTATAACACAGCTTCGAGCGTACGTTTTCTGTTTTGGGTTCCTTCCTGAGTTTCCATTATCTCAGGAAGTGCAACATAAAGGCCTCTGTGAGAATCTGTGTTAAAAACAGCGCACAATAAGTATATCTTTTCTATTTGTAAAATGATTTGGGGTAGATATGAAAATAGAGTTTCTGACGTTTCCTAATCCGTATTGCATGCAGTGATTACTAAAAATAGACAAGTGTCAGGACAGCTGTAGGCCTACACATTGGCCTAGGCTTGGTCAATTGTTCAAATGAGAACCCTATGGCTGTATGGCCAACAAGCTCTCACAGTTTCACTGCAGAATTAGACGTTTATCCACGTTCTCCAAACTTGCAATTTCTAATTTCGAAGTTGCTCCAAACGTTAAATTTCAAAGTGTTTTTGTTGTTCCTACTGCTTTGTATCATTCCATTTCTCCAAACATCAAACTTAGAAGTTAGGGGTTAAGTTTATGGTTAAGGTAAGGGTTAAAGTAAGGGTTAAAGTTTGGGATAGGGTAAAAAAAGAATAGCGCTCACTGTTATGCTTAGTGGCCGGTTTTTAAGGACATTTCCCACGTCCTCAGGACATGGATAGATGTCCAATTTCGACTTTAACCTTGAACGACCCGGCAGGTATGGTCTTGGGTTCTCAAGAGCTAGTCAGATGCAGGCAATTCAATTACAGTATGTTTGGAGCCCAAACCTTTTGTTTGTGGCTCTGTTATTTAGGCCTATTCTTTCTAGTCATGACTTTTGCACGTTTTGATAATTAGGTCTCTATTTCCATATCAAGAAATGTTTGCAAACTTACCGGTAATTGCTTGTTCTTGCACAGGGAAAATATTTAAGGCCTGGTTAATTTTGAGCGCTCTACAGACTCCATCAATGTGCCTTCCAGAAAGGGGCTTCATGCACCCATTTATTTTAGAGGGGCCACGAAGTGTGTGATGATGGAGGGGGGTGGTCCAGAGGCTGGCTTGCAAGTCTGAGAATTTAGACATTTTCAAACACCCGAAACAGCTTTTTCCTTCAATTCTATGTTCAGTTGTCATTTTAATTCATTATGCCCATTGATTCTTCAATAACTTTTATGCCTTCGGAGATTAGTATAACTGCCACATTGGTTTAGCGATACTGTAGTATCATAACCCAATAATTAAAGCAATTTTTGCATGCCAGCTAGGATAGTTAGACAAGCTACCCAGCTAGCACATAATGTTCTGAGAATCATGTTTCTTAGCGCTTGGTGAGAGGATGGTTGTCATATGGCTATTTTGCATACAACCTTCCCACAACACTCTGGGAATGGTGCAGGATTGCTGCTTGGCTTTGGAACATTCTCAGCACATTTAAGGAACTTGACAAAATAATGTTATTTTCTTGGTATTTCATTACTTTAACATAACATTTCCTAAAAGTTCAACCATGGTTACATTTAATTACATTGTTGGTAATGTTCTAGGAACGTTCTCCATCTAGTTTGACATTTGGGAATGTTCTCAAACAATGTTCTTCTGTGGGAATTTCAATACTTTAGCATGATTTGCCTACAGGTTTCATCATGGTTCTATTTGAAGTCATGTTCTTAGAACATTAAGGAAACTTTCCTTAAAAAACGAAAAAACATTAGAACATTCTAAGAATGATTATTATTGTTATTTAAAAACATATACACCATGTTCTCATCGTCAACAAAATTCTCTCTATCCTCTATCTTGTTAAGTGTGTTCAGAGGTGCATTCAACAAGGGAAATAATTAGCGAACATTGGCTAACGTTACCTAACATATTCCATTTGTTTTATGTTAGCCGCGACCGTTCGCTAATGTTAGCGAACAGTCTGAGAAGATAATGTGCGGCGAACGTAAGTATCTGTTTTGGGTCTAAACTGCCACTAAAAATAATAATGTGGCCATGTAGACTTTCTACTATATTTAGTAGAAATAGCTCAATCGTTTTCAGTTTGAATACTTTGCTAAAAAGCCATCTGTAATCCTTACAAAAAGTAGCTGTTTGATGTTTCACCTTAACATTTTGAAATGTTCATTCAAATCGTTCAACTGAAATTGTTACTTTGGCAACATGTTCGCCGCAAACAGAAGCATTGTTGAACTCGCCTCAGGTGTGTTGGCCACACCCACTAATTGGCCACACCTGATCTGAATGAGTGCTAAGACAAAAAGCTTTTTTTAACCTTTCTGGCGCAGGCGTTCCGCTAGCGACCCATCTCGACAACATCCAGTGAAATTGCAGAGCGCCAAATTCAAAATACAGAAATAGTCATAATAAACATTCATAAAAAATACAAGTGTTATACATCGGTTTAAAGATTAACTTCTTGTTAATCCAGCCGCTTTGTCAGATTTCAAAAAGGCTTTACAGCAAAAGCATACCATGTGATTATCTAAGGACAGCGCCCCGCAAACAAAAGCATGAAAAACATTTTCCAACCAAACAGATGCATCACGAAAGTCAGAAATAGCGATTAAATAAATCGCTTACCTTTGAAGATCTTCATCTTTTTGCAATCCCAAAGGTCTCAGTTACACAATGAATGGTCGTTTTGTTCGATAACGTGCTTCTTTATATCCCAAAAATTTCCATTTATTTGGCGCGTTTGATTCAGAAATACACAGGTTCCAAATCGCCCAACATGCCTACAAAGGATCTAATAAGTTACCTGTAAACTTGGTCCAAACATTTCAAACAATGTTTCTAATCCAACCTAAGGTACCCTAAAATTTAAATAATCGATGAAATTTAAGACGGAATAAACTGTTTCCAATACCGGAGAAAAACAACACGGAGTGCGCTCTCATTCACGCGCACCAAAAGACTAGAGTCCACCTGAGTGACACTTAGAAAGAATACGACTACTTCTTCATTTAAAAAAAACATCAAACAATCTCTAAAGACTGTTAACATCTAGTGGAAGCCATAGGAACTGCAATCTGGGTCCTAAAAATTCAGCTTCCCCATGACCTCAACAAAAAAAAAATCCTGGATTGATTGTCCTCGGGGTTTCGCCTGCCAAATCAGTTCTGTTATACTCACATTATACATTATTTTAACAGTTTTAGAAACTTTAGCGTGTTTTCTATCCAATACTATCATGCATATGCATATCCTAGCTTCTGGGCCTGAGTAACAGGCAGTTTACTTTGGGCATCTCAGTCATCCAAAGTTCCGAATACTGCCCCCTATCCCTAAATTTAAAAAAAACATAGCTAGCTCTATCCTGGTGGCACAGTGGAATATTTGCTTGGATAGAGAACAGAAGATCATACAGGGATCTTAATTTGAGCCAGTTTGCTACAGCAGGAAAATAATCCTGCAGCAACAGGAAATGTTAATTATTATGTGGATTATAATTTATGGCTAATCCTCCTGTGTGGCTCAGTTGGTAGAGCATTCCGCTTGCAATGCCAGGGTTGTGGGTTCGATTCCCACGGGGGATCAGTACAAAAAATGTATGCACTCACTTCTGTAAATTGATCTGGATAAGAGCATCTGGTAATGTCAAAAAATATGTTTTTCAGTAGGCATGGCTGATTGCAGGCGTGGCCTTCAGATCGATCTTATTGGCCACCCTTGAGAGCAAATGTAATTCCTGTTAATTGTGTAAAGTTAACATACTGCAAATAAAAGTGTTTGTTAAAAGGTTTTGCATTTTACACATTCTTCAAGAATATTAAGATTATTTATCTGTAAGTCTCATTTAACATACAAAAATGCAAATGTTCAACCTTAACATGTGATAACTATACAACAGAACAAACTAACAGGAATGGCTAAAAATAACTACAAAACTACACCTCCAGTCTTCTGATCTAACCCACTGGGTCATATCTCAGTAACTCAGTGTAACAGTATAACTTTACTTCCGTCCCCTCGCCCCGACCCGGGCGCGAACCAGGGACCCTCTGCACACATCAACAACAGTCACCCACGAAGCATCGTTACCCATCGCTCCACAAAAGCCGCGGCCCTTGCAGAGCAAGGGGAACCACTACTTCAAGGTCTCAAAGCGAGTGACGTAACCGATTGAAATGCTATTAGCGCGCACCACCGCTAACCATTTCACATCCGTTACACTCACCCCCCTTTCGACCTCCTCCTTTTCCGCAGCAACCAGTGATCCGGGTCAACAGCATCAATGTAACAGTATAACTTTACGTCCGTCCCGTCGCCCCGACACGGACGCAAACCAGGGACCCTCTGCACACATCAACAACAGTCACCCACAAAGCATCGTTACCCATCGCTCCACAAAAGCCGCGGCCCTTGCAGAGCAAGGGGAACCACTACTTCAAGGTCTCAAAGCGAGTGACGTAACCGATTGAAACGCTATTAGCGCGCACCACCGCTAACTAGCTAGCCATTTCACATCCGTTACATCAGCACCAAAAGAAAATAACACAACTAAGTGACCCAGTGCCTAAAAACAGGACAAATCTGATGGGGCTCGTGCCCTTGTGCCCCTTACGGACATGAGGCTTCTACTTCCAGACGTCTGAACCCTGACCTCCCTGCCTTATCCAAGCCACATACCAGTTCTGCTTTACAGCATAACGCATTCAGTAATATCCTACTACAAAACATAGCATTAAGGAGTACACCACATCTGTCATTGGCTTCATCAATAAATACATCGATGACTTCGTCCCCACAGTGACCGTACGTACATACCCCAAACAGAAGCCATGGATTACAGGCAGCATCCACACTGAGCTAAAGGCTAGAGCTGCCGCTTTCAAGGAACGGGAGCACCAAGTCAGGTCCAAGAGGCTTCTAAACAGCTTCTACCCCCAAGCCATAAGACTCCTGGAAACATCTACTAAAATGGCTACCCAGACTATTTACATTGCCCCCTCCCCTCTCCACACTACTGCCACTCTCTGTTGTCATCTATGCATAGTCACTTTAATTAACTCTACCTACATGTACATACTACCTCAACTAACCGGTGCCCCAGCACATTGACTCTGTACCGGCACCCCCCTGAATATATATATTTTTTTAATTGCTGCTCTTTAATTATTCTTATCCGTATTTTTTTTCAACTGCACTGCTGGTTAGGGGCTCGTAAGTAAGCATTTTACTATAAGGTAAATACCTGTTGTATTTGGTGCATGTGACTAATCAAATTTGATTTGATTTGAACTCTCAGGGCACCTAGTTGTTCAGGAGCACAGACAGTGCTGCAGCAGTGACAACACTTTTAAACATTTTGTTCTGCGACTTTGGGCCTTAGTGGTGCTTTGCAAAGACATGAATAATAAATGCACACTCCTTGACTGAAGCATACTGAAAACAATTCATTCTGATTGATGATTCCATAAAAGTCAATTGGCCTCATAGGAGTTTTATCCTTAAGAAGTAAGCACAGCATACGAGAGAGCGAGAGACTGCTGATGGCTGATAGCGTCCTTATTGTATTCAAGCCGGTTAAGGGGAGGCTTAAGCCTTCTGCATGATTCGGTTCGGCTGGCACCTAACCGAACTTGGTGAGCTCACATACTCCCTTCAAAGACCACTTGAAAAATGAGAAAAAAAGCAGCAATAGTACTGTTTTGTCCATCTTGAGACACAGTTGACAAGTCACGTAAAAAAAAATGTCTGAATTAATCTAAGATAACTCAAGAAATCTGTCATTCATTTGGACAATTTTGCATAGAATATCTTATTGTACATCTAAGCATTTCTCAACGATTAGCCTCTCGTTGAATGACAACAAACATTTAATTGAAGAATCCCTATTGTTGTCCAATCACCGGTGAAGGGGCGTAGTCTTCGGTTACCGACTTCGGCTACCAACTTCGGCTTGCCTCAAGAAAAAATGTGTGCACGAACAGCCAGCAAAACCCTTGCTGAAGACCAAAGTGAACAAAAAAACGTCTGAAAATGCCATCATAATAATCATAATCATAATACATGCATGATTCGTAACTATTTAGGATGGAAAGCCTGCAAGACGCCTTTATGCCCCCAGAGCATTCACACCTGGTTCAGTGGGGAATCAACAAGCAGTCAATATCAATTTGGTTTAATTTAGTATGTGGTCCATTTTCATGTAAATAAGTTATTTCTGTTTTTTATTTGTAATACATTTGCAAAAATGTCTAAAAACCTGTTTTCACTTTGTCATTATGGGGTATTGTGTGTAGATTAATGAGGACAATTTTTTTAAATCCATTTTAGAATGCGTCTTTAACGTAACAAAATTTGGAGAAAGTCAAGGGGTCTGAATACTTTCCAAAGGCAATGTATGAATACTTTCCGAATGCACTGTATATATACAGTGCTTTCAGAAAGTATTCATACCTGTCACGTTCTGACCTTAGTTCCTTTGTTTTGTCTTTTGTTTTAGTATGGTCAGGGCGTGAGTTGGGTGGGTTGTCTATGTTAGTTTTTCTATGATTTTCTATTTCTGTGTTTGGCCTGATATGGTTCTCAATCAGAGGCAGCTGTCAATCGTTGTCCCTGATTGGGAACCATATTTAGGTAGCCTGTTTTCTGTTGGGTTTTGGTGGGTGGTTATTTTCAGTCTTTGTGTGTCTGCACCAGACAGAACTGTTTCGGTTTTCACTTTGTTGTTTTGTATTTGAAGTGTTCAGTTTTGGATTTATTAAATAAGATGAACACTAACTACGCTGCGCTTTGGTCCTCTCCTTCCACCGACGACAACCGTTACAATACCCTTTGACTTATTCTACATTTTGTTGTGTTACAGCCTGACTTCAAAATGGATTAAATATTATTTTTTTCTCACACATCTACACACAATAATGACATTTGAATCACCTTTGTGAGCAAATACAGCAGTGAGTATTTCTGGGTAAGTCTCTAAGAGCTTTACACACCTGGATTGTACAATATTTGCACAGTAATCTTTTTGAAATTCTTCAAGCTCTGTGATGTTTTTTGTTGATCATTGCTAGACAGACGTTTTCAAGTCATGCCTTAGATTTTCAAGCAGATTTACATCGAAACTGTAACTAGGCCACTCAGGAACATTCAATGTTGTCTTGGTAAGTAACTCCAATGTATTTGGCCTTGTGTACACAACTTATGATGTGGGAACTGGCACCTAGACCAATATCAAAGAAAGAAAATGTATAAATACACTTGTAATGTTTGTTATTTTGACAATTGGGGGGGCACAATGTAGCACACACAGACGTTAATGTAAATGATTCATGAGATCACAGAATGAAACAGCATGGGAATGGCAATTTTTTTAGAGGGGCGGTATTAGCAATGCATTCAGCTAGCAAGTGATTGTGCCAGACAAAACTAACCTAGAGGCAGCAGTCAGAATGTAATCAAATCATATCAGGAAAGGGTAACATAAAAGACGTAGTCAACACGTAATCAATCATTAGTTTATGATAAAACATGTTCAATCAAGCAATCACTTTCTTAACTGTTTGTAGTCTATCTTGTGAGGGATAATGTTTGATAATAGGCTGTCTGTTTGACAGGTGTTTATGTAATTGTGCCATTTGAAGCATTTGGGTCGGGCAGGATCCTTCACAGCAGTGCATGTCTCTTCCTGTCAGTGTGAAGACAGTTGTAAGACACAACATGGAACAATAGCTGCAGCCACATCTTCCAGTTCAGCTTGAGTCAGTGGTGTGTGGAATCCACCAGCTCACCCATGCAAAGGGAAAAAAACTAGCCAGTGTGAGTCAATACATGTAAGAACTTCAGTGGTACTGAGAGCATCAACATGTTTAGCATACTGTAAAAAAAAAATGCTTACTGTAGCAGTTTTGTACAGGTCCATAAGCTGTGTGTGCCTCCAGTTGACGAACTACACTTACCCCCAGTTACGTTTACACTCAGATAACAGTGTTCATAACATAACTAAAAGGTTATCAATACACCTGTCAACTGTAGACATGTAATACAGGCTAAAAACAAAAGGTCTACTGGCACAACACCTAGTGAGCTACCAGTCTGAATGTCCTTTAGCTAGCCGCTAACCATTAGCTAGCATGCTAGCAACATTAGCTGACAAATTCTTGAGTAAACAACACATTTTGCAACAGTCACAAGTTCATCACTGTTTCGAGTATATATCTTCACATGTTTATGTCTTTGTTAACGTGTCAATGTCAAACATGTCAATCCAAGATGGCATAGCAGTCAGACGTCTTTGTCTTTGTCTTGTCTGAGGAAGCTTTGCCTCAGTGGACTCCTGGAGAAGCTACTGGACACTTGGTGAACCTAGCCAGACAAGTCAATTTACACTTTGTTACATCTGCATCAACAAATCATACAAGCATAGCTAATTGCCTTCAATAGGCTATACATATTAATGAATACTCTAAGCATCACATTGAATAAATTTATCATTAATGTGTGTGTTTTGAAATAAATATTTTGTTTGAATCAGTAGCCTACGAATTAGCAATAAAAAAGCCCCACTCATAGTCAAAACTAAACTAGTTTTGATAGTGTGTGGAAGACAAGCCTACCAAATACAATACCACCAGTGAATTTATATCATACAAGCGCAGCTAATTGCGTTCTGAGGTCAAGTGTTAAAAATATAAAAAATACAATTCCACCATTTTATAAATTAACCAGTTATGCTACAACTACCAGACTGCATCTCACCTCCCAGGATACAATGCTCTGCCTAAACCTGCTGGTTAGCTATTACCAAGCCCAGCCGAAGTCTAAATATACATGCCATTCCACATTACTTTTGGGTTATAATCATATTGTAATGCTCACATGAATATACTGCTGAATATTTGTTTATACCACTGTGACCAATCAAATGCATTAACACCCAAAATAATTTGAATTCCGATACTAATCTGGCTGACGACAATAGCTAGCTAGCTAACCAAACGCATTTCGCTAGCCCAACTGCTCCATGCAAAATAACAGCTGAGTTTAATCTTAGTGAATGTCTTAACCCTCCTGCTGTGTTCTGGTCAAATTGGACCGATTTACAAGTTTCTCTCTGAAAAATGAAGTTAATTTAATCTGATTGTCATAAGGTTCCATGACTTTGTCCACACAGGGCATTTGAACACACAAAATACATTTTGATTTGGGTGTTTTATTTCACTTTTGTACAACTGTGGTGTTCTGGTCAAAATTGACCGGTCATTAGAAATGAATGGGTGAGACTACAATTAGTGTATAAAATTGAGTTCAGGCACATGCTCATTCATCAGATGGACACACTTCCTCTCCCAGACCCCCACATGCATGTTTGTTTGAGCACACACACACACACACACACACACACACACACACACACACACACACACACACACACACACACACACACACACACACACACACACACACACACACACTTCACTCCCCTTCTTGGCTTCCAATTGCCAAGCCCAGCCGAAATCTAAATATATATGCCATTCCACATTACTTTTGGGTTATAATCTTATTGTAATACTCACATGACTATAATGCTGAATATTTGTTCATACCGTTGTGACCAATCAAACGCATTACACTCAAAATAATTTGAATGGGAACCTTTCCCCAATAGAATCTTTCCCCACGGGAACCACACCTGTTGGCATTCTCACAAACAATCGCAACATTGATTCAATAATATATAAATCTTTCATCGCAGCTTTGGTACATAAAGCTTGTTTGAGGCCTTGCTCACAATTCATTCTGTGGCAGCACAATGACCAAACGATATACTGTATATCATATCTTTGATCATGACACTTGTGAGGATGAGAGAGTCCATGTTTAACTTTGACACAAAGTACTCTGTGATAAATAGCACCATATGTTAATTTGAGTATTTTCTATAGTCAGAATAATACATACATTATGCTTTTTTTACTCAAAAACGAGTTGTATGAGCTCAGGTCAATGAGGCCTACAGGCCATAAATAGCAAATAGAAGTTCAAAACTTGTAATGTTCACAAGAACTTAAGTTGATAAAAAGATCTAACACAACATTAGGTGATAATATATGTATTATTAATGGATTTAGAATCAGCTATAATGGGGTGGTCATTTTGGACCGGGAACACAGGATGAATTAACAT
Source organism: Salvelinus alpinus (assembly GCF_045679555.1). Lineage (NCBI taxonomy): Eukaryota > Metazoa > Chordata > Actinopteri > Salmoniformes > Salmonidae > Salvelinus > Salvelinus alpinus. The sequence continues at coordinate 6,754,972 of NC_092121.1, read as the reverse complement.
GAAACGAACACAACAGGAGGGTTAAACAACAGTCCAAAACAACATATAAACCTGTTAGAACAAAACATGTATTATGAAATGTACAGGCAAAAAGGTCATCACTATGGAATCCGTCCAGTTGAGGAGCATCCAGTCGAGCAGTGGCTCTCCCTGACGGAGACGTCCTCACATCCCGGTAAACATCTACGTCTCTCACAGACAAAGGTACCTTTGGCTCTGCCGTCCGTTCAGCTTGTTTCACATCCACTCAGGGTCTCCCCCTGTGAAGTGTTGCTCTACTGATCTGGGGTCAGTGCCAGGTAGCACCTTTGCAGATCAATAACTAGGTCTCTCCAGGACACAGAACTTATTGACCACCAGTATGGATACAAACCTTTCGAAGCCCGCAACACCTCAGGGGAAGAATATGGTTTTCCTGATTATTGGATGAGGCAGGTGAGCCAATTTCATAATGTCAGTCAACATACCCACACGATGGAGGGGTGACAGGATCGAAAGACAGGCAGTTTGTTTTCATGAGGCGCCTGTACTTTACTGGGAAGTAGCAACAATGAGTCCTGAGCATCCTGTGAGTTCCGGCCAATCACACAGTAGAATGGGCGGCATAAACAGACATTTCCTCTGAACTCCTCGTGTTCCACTACTCTCGCTCTGTTCTACAGGCTAAGACGTTAGTGGTGAACCCAGAAGAGAAATGCAGATGAGATGAAGAAAGGGTAGGAAGAAAGAGGATAGCAGGCGAGTATAGAAGACAGATGAGGAGAGTAGAGGTAGTAAGAGAGAGTAGGGGAGAAGGGAAAGGATTTGATTGGATAACCGGGGTGCTGTGTTTCCTCCGACTTTCTGTCTGTGTGTGTGTGTGTGTGTGTGTGTGTGTGTGTGTGTGTGTGTGTGTGTGTGTGTGTGTGTGTGTGTGTGTGTGTGTGTGTGTGTGTGTGTGTGTGTGTGTGTGTGTGACAGAGTAACTGAGCTGTGGGATTATTATTTTATATATTTTATATTTATATTAAAATGAAGGAAAAGGAAACCGCACACTGCTCTTGATAGTATCACCGATATTTAATAAGCTTACGTATCGGCCACACGGCCTTCGTCAGAGCTTTTGGGATTTTTTGAAAGTTGCACCCTTATGTAGACCTGGCTCCACCCACATCCGTTCTACACATCGAAGGGGGTTGGAGGCAAAGGAAAATAAATAAGTGCTACCAAATATAACAATGTGCAATTCATAAATATTACAAAAGTGTATAAATAAGGCGTATTGAACTCTTCTGTATAATCTCAATGAGGACATAGCAAGTTCATTAGTCATTGGGTACATCATATGAAAAACGTCAGAATAATCTACAAGAGACACACATTTCATGTTCCAATTCACAGCATAACATACAAAGGCATTTCATCATTAAGTCCTTTTGGAAACAATGTCTGGAGGGTGAAAATCCAAAAACATTCTCTTTTACTCAGAGTATTATTAATATCACCTCCCCTGTCTGATATCTTAACTTTCTCTATGCCACAAAATCTAAAGGTGGAAATGTCATGCTTCATGTCATTGAAATGTACAGCGACTGGATAATCCCTGTCGTTTCTCCTGATTGAACTTTTATGTTCACTAATTCTCTGTTTGAGAGAGCGGGTGGTTTTACCGACATAACAGAGCCCACATGGACATTTAATAATGTAAATAACATGGGTGGTGGAACACGTAATAATGTCATTTATTTGGAACCTTTTTCCTGTGTGTGGGTGACAGAAATATTGACACTTCATCATATTGTTGCACTGTGCGCATCCTCTGCATTTATAGCTACCATTTGGTAGAGGGCGTAAAAGTGCTTGGCTAATTTTCTTAAGTGGCTGGCAGTTGGCATGAACCAATTTATCGCGTAAATTGCGACCTCTCCTATACACAATACGTGGTGGATATTTAAATTCAGCCGGCAAAGCTGGGTCCGATGATAAAATATGCCAGTGTTTCTTGACCACCTCTCCCACTTTTCGCGAATTCAAAGTATATGTAGTTGTGAACATTACGGAATGTTCTGTAGCTTTAGCGGGTCTTTTTTGTAGCAGTTCATCTCGTGTTTTTTCCAATGCCAAGTTATGAGCTTCATCCACACATTGTGACGAATAGCCTCTTTTTAGAAACCTCATGCGCATCTCCGCTGCTTTTTCTAGATAATCATCTGTGGAGTGGCATATACGGCGCAGTCTAAAAAATTGGCTTCTTGGAAGTCCTCTTTTTAATGGCTCAGGGTGGAAGCTGTCACCCTGTAATAGAGTATTTCTGTCCGTTTCTTTTCTATATAGACTTGTAAACAAGGTTCCATTTGATTTCTCAATCCACATATCGAGATAATGAACACGTTTAGTGTCACGTTCAATAGTGAATTTGAGATTGGGGTCAATGTCGTTGAGTAGTGCCATAAAATCTGACAGTTCTTCTTCAGTTCCTACCCATATACAAAAAATGTCATCAATATATCGATACCACTTAAGGACTTTATTCAAAAATGGATTCTCGTTTTCATTATTAACAAAACGTTCTTCAAAAAGACCCATATAGAGGTTGGCATAGCTCGGAGCAAATGTAGAGCCCATCGATGTTCCATTCGTTTGGAGATAGTATTCATCATCAAACCTGAAATAGTTGTACGTCAAAACATATTCAGCCAACTCTAGAATGAAGTTTGTTGGTGGATATTCATTAGTATCTCTGTCTCCCAAATAGTGTGCTAGTGCTGCCAGCCCCCCCACATGGGGAATGCTGGTATAAAGACTCTCGACATCTAATGTGACCAAAATACAGTCTTCTTTTAAACCCGTTATTGGTGAGATCTTGTTTATGAAGTCTATAGAGTCCTTTACATATGATGGCAATGATTGCACATGAGATTTAATAAAATAGTCTACAAAGTTTGACAATGGCTCTAGCATTGAGCCTATTCCTGCAACCACTGGTCTGCCTGGATAGTTGCCTTGTTGTGTTTTAGGTTTGTGTAATTTCGGTAAAATGTATAAGCATGGACGTATGGCACATTTGCAACAAAGATATTCATATTCAGGTTTTGAGATAAGGTTGTTTAATAGGGCTTGCTCCAAATTAGAGCAAATATCCCTTTGGAACACCTGTGTGGGATCAACACTCAGTTTTCTATAGAAACGTTCATTGCTGAGTTGTCTCTGAATTTCTTCTTTATATTTGTCATAGTCTAAAACAACCACAGCACCACCCTTGTCTGCAGGTTTTATAACCAAAGATGAATCTTTCATTAATTCTTTGAGTGCCAGTTCTTCTGTTCTCGTGAGATTCTTCTGAATATGTTTTGTTTGTCTTGTATATACTGACATGGCTTCTTGTTCGACTAACCTACAATAGGTATTAATCGAGGAGTTGTTAACCATAGGACAGAATTTGCTTTTGGGCTTAAAATGGGTGCCAGTTCCTTGATGTGTTACTAGGCCCGAATCAGTGTTTTGCGAAAACACATGCTTAAGTTTAATCTTGCGAAAGAATTTAAACAGATCTACTTTCGTATCGAATGGTTTATCTGTACATGTAGGTACAAAAGAGAGGCCCTTAGATAAGACTGAGACTTGAGCGTCAGTAAGGTCTTTTTTGGAGAGGTTAATTACCGCGTCCCGCTGTAGCTCCGTGTCCACGGCCTGTGTTCCTGGTCTCCTCTTCGACCGCTTACCTCTCCTGCATCGTTTCTTTTCTTTCGTGGAGCCCTCTGTTGCTTCCGGGCTAAAAAAACGGACTGTGTGCCATGGAAGCTGGAGTCACTGTCTGTAGGGAATTCGCTCTCGGTGGATGCCTCTGTGTCCAAGTTTCCATGTCCTCCCGCTGCTGCGTATCTGCGTCCCCCGATCAGCGGTGCGTCCCTCCGTCGGCCTCTGCGTGCTCCTGTCCTTGGGCCTTCCCATGCGTACACCTGGTTGAGCTGGTAATCCTCTGTGTCTCGCTGGTATTTCCTGATTTTTGTTGCTTGTAGAGAGTCTCTGTATTTCCCAATGGACTGCTTGATCGTGTCGTCTATGGTTGTAAAATTAGGGCCTAGAATCTCCTTCATTATAGCCTCATGTTCGCTAATCTTAACTTCAACTTCTTTCACTTCCTTCGACACATGTTCCACGATAAGTAGCATTAAATCTAATGAGCATTTGTTGAGTATTTCACCCCATTGCTGAACGAAAGTTTTGTCGTTATTACCTATAGTAGGCTCCTTCTGTATTCTCAGTCCTCTTGGAATGCGCTTGTTGCGCCAATACTCACTAAGAGTGGTGCCATGCAGGAACAAACGTGTTTCTTTCTCTCGAAGTCTCTGAAGTTGGATTTTGAGTTCGACAGTCGAGCGTGGAACTGGGTTGTCCATGTTGGAGGTAGGAAAAAGAATCTTGTTTGCGTCTTCTTGTGTGAATGAAAGGGTACTCGCACAATGCGTGGTAAGTGAGTTGATCTCTCGTAGTGGATCCATTGTATACTTGGTACGTCTTTAACTAGTGTGTATACTTACAAGATTTAAGAGTGCGGAGTGAAAGATTGTTATACAAATACAAAAAGGCACTCGCACATCTGAGCAATCTTATTTGCAGGTGCATGGCATCAATTGAACAAGATGAAGGAAAAGGAAAAGGAAACCGCACAACCCCCTTCGATGTGTAGAACGGATGTGGGTGGAGCCAGGTCTACATAAGGGTGCAACTTTCAAAAAATCCCAAAAGCTCTGACGAAGGCCGTGTGGCCGATACGTAAGCTTATTAAATATCGGTGATACTATCAAGAGCAGTGTGCGGTTTCCTTTTCCTTCATCTTGTTCAATTGATGCCATGCACCTGCAAATAAGATTGCTCAGATGTGCGAGTGCCTTTTTATATTTATATTAAAAAAAAGATTCAGGGGGTAGATCCGTTTTAATATTGCAGATAGATTGTAGCTTCCATCAAGGTAATTGTCCGCATCATTTCCAATCCCCCAAATATTTTCGGGGTAAAAATATATATATACAGCTGAAGTCGGAAGTTTACATACACTTAGGTTGGAGTCATTAAAACTCGTTTCTCAACCACTCCACAAATTTCTTGTTAATTAACAAACTATATTTTTGGCAAGTCGGTTAAGACATCTACTTTGTGCATGACTGTCACGATTTCCGCCGAAGTTGGTGCCTCTCCTTGTTCGGCGGTCGTCGTCACAGGCTTTCTAGCTGCCTGTCACGCCCTGGCCATAGAGAGGCTTTTATTCTCTATTTTGGTTAGGCCAGGGTGTGACTAGGGTGGGCATTCTAGTTTCTTTATTTCTATGTTTTCTGTTTCTATGTTTTGGCCGGGTATGGTTCTCAATCAGGGACAGCTCTCTATCGTTGTCTCTGATTGGGAATCATACTTAGGCAGCCTGTTTTTCCACCTTAGTCGTGGGTAGTTAGTGTTAGTGGCCTGTATAGCCCTAGTCAGCTTCAACTTTTGTTTTGTTGTTTCTTGTTTTTGTTGGCGACATTCATAAATAAAGAGAAATATATGCTCACCACGCTGCACCTTGGTCCGGTCATTTTCACCCTGACGACGATCGTGACAGAACTACTAACTACAAGCGGACCAAGCAGCGTGGCAAGGAGGAATGGACATGGGAGGACATCCTGAATGGGAAAGGATCCTGGACGTGGGAGGAGATCCTGGCAGGAATCTCTGGGACAGGGATACATTCGGCCTTCCACTTCATCTGCCTCCTCGAGTTTCTTTTTTGTGAAGAAGAAGGATGGAGGTTTACGCCCGTGCATTGACTATAGAGGTTTAAATCAGATCACGGTGAAGTATAGTTACCCTCTGCCTCTGATAGCCAGTGTGACCGAGTCATTGCATGGGGCGCGCTTCTTCACCAAATTGGATCTTAGGAGTGCTTACAACCTGGTGCGTATCCGGGAGGGGGATGAGTGGAAGACGGCATTTAGTACCACCTCTGGGCACTAAATTGTAGACCTCCACAAGTCTGGTTCATCCTTGGGAGCAATTTCCAAACGCCTGAAGGTACCATGTTCATCTGTATAAACACCATGGGACCACGCAGCTGTCATACCGCTCAGGAAGGAGACGCGTTCTGTCTCCTAGAGATGAACGTACTTTGGTGCGAAAAGTGCAAATCAATCTCAGAACAACAGCAAAGGGCCTTGTGAAGATGCTGGAGGAAACAGGTACAAAAGTATCTATATCCAGAGTAAAACAAGTCCTATATTGACATATCCTGAAAGGCCGCTCAGCAAGGAGGAAGCCACTGCTCCAAAACCGCCATAAAAAAGCCAGACTACGGTTTGCAACTGCACATGGGGACAAAGATCGTACTTTTTGGAGAATTGTTCCCTGGCCTGATGAAACAAAAATAGAACTGTTTGGCCATAATGACCATTGTTATGTTTGGAGGAAAAAGGGGGAGGCTTGCAAGCCGGAGAACACCATCCCAACCGTGAAGCACGGGGGTGGCAGCATCATGTTGTGGGGGTGCTTTGCTGCAGGAGGGACTGGTGCACTTCACAAAATATATGGCATCATGAGGCAGGAAAATGATGTAGATATTTTGAAGCAACATCTCAAGACTTGCCAAAACTATAGTTTGTTAACAAGAAATTTGTGGAGTGGTTGAAAAACGAGTTTAAATGACTCCAACCTAAGTGTATGTAAACTTCCAACTTCAACTGTATATAATATTCTATTGGTTGCAAGAATTTTGTATTATATTTTAAATTGAAAAATGAAAAATGATTTGAATCTGCCGTTCTTTAGCATATTAGTTAATGTGCCATGGAATCGGTAGATGGAAAATCTCTTCCCAACTATTTTGCGATCTAAACTCGAAAAAAAAGAAACGTCCCTTTTTCAGGACCCTGTCTTTCAAAGAAAATTCGTAAAAGTCCAAGTAACTTCACAGATCTTCATTGTAAAGATTTTAAACACTGTTCAATGAACAATAAACAATTAATGAACATGCACCTGTGGACCGGTCGTTAAGACACTAACAGCTTACAGACGGTAGGCAATTAAGGTCACAGTTATGAAAACTTAGGACACTAAAGAGGCCTTCTACTGACTCTGAATGTGCCTTAGGCATGCTGTAAGGAGGCATGGGGACTGCAGATGTGACCAGGGCAATGAATTGCTATGTCCGTACTATGAGACGCCTAAGACAGCGCTGCAGGGAGACAAGACGGACAGCTGATCATCCTCGCAGTGGCAGACCACGTGTAACAACACCTGCACAGGATCGGTACATCTGAACATCACGCCTGCGGGGCAGGATGGCAACAACAACTGCTCGAGTTACACCAGGAACACAAAATCCCTCCATCAGTGCTCAGACTGTCCGCAATAGGCTGAGAGAGGCTGGACTGAGGGCTTGTAGGCCTGTTGTAAGGCAGGTCCTCACCAGACATCCCGCTCACTACGTCACCTATGGGCACAAACCCACCGTCGCTGGACCAGACAGAACTGGCAAAAAGTGCTCTTCACTGACGAAGTCGCGGTTTTGTCTCACCAGGGGTGATGGTCGGATTTGCGTTTATCGTCGAAGAAATTAGCATTACACCGAGGCCTGTACTCTGGAGCAAGATCGATATGGCGGTGGCGGGTCCATCATGGTCTGGAGCGGTGTGTCACAGCATCATTGGACTGAGCTTGTTGTCATTGCAGGCAATCTCAACGTTGTGCGTTACAGGGAAGACATCCTCCTCCCTCATGTGGTACCCTTCCTGCAGGCTCATCCTGACATGACACTCCAGCATGACAATGCCAACAGCCATACTGCTCATTTTGTGCGTGATTTCCTGCAAGACGGGAATGTCAGTGTTCTGCCATGACCAGCGAAGAGCCCTGATCTCAATCCCACTGAGCACTGGGACCTGTTGGATCAGAGGCTGAGGGCTAGGGCCATTCCCCCCACAATGCACATTTGTGACATTTACATTTACATTTAAGTCATTTAGCAGACGCTCTTATCCAGAGCGACTTACAAATTGGTGCATTCACCTTATGATATCCAGTGGAACAACCACTTTACAATAGTGCATCTAACTCTTTTAAGGGGGGGGGGTTAGAAGGATTACTTTATCCTATCCTAGGTATTCCTTAAAGAGGTGGGGTTTCAGGTGTCTCCGGAAGGTGGTGATTGACTCCGCTGACCTGGCGTCGTGAGGGAGTTTGTTCCACCATTGGGGTGCCAGAGCAGCGAACAGTTTTGACTGGGCTGAGCGGGAACTGTACTTCCTCAGAGGTAGGGAGGCGAGCAGGCCAGAGGTGGATGAACGCAGTGCCCTTGTTTGGGTGTAGGGCCTGATCAGAGCCTGAAGGTACCGAGGTGCCGTTCCCCTCACAGCTCCGTAGGCAAGCACCATGGTCTTGTAGCGGATGCGAGCTTCAACTGGAAGCCAGTGGAGAGAGCGGAGGAGCGGGGTGACGTGAGAGAACTTGGGAAAGTTGAACACCAGACGGGCTGCGGCGTTCTGGATGAGTTGTAGGGGTTTAATGGCACAGGCAGGGAGCCCAGCCAACAGCGAGTTGCAGTAATCCAGACGGGAGATGACAAGTGCCTGGATTAGGACCTGCGCCGCTTCCTGCGTGAGGCAGGGTCGTACTCTGCGAATGTTGTAGAGCATGAACCTACAGGAACGGGTCACCGCCTTGATGTTAGTTGAGAACGACAGGGTGTTGTCCAGGATCACGCCAAGGTTCTTAGCACTCTGGGAGGAGGACACAATGGAGTTGTCAACCGTGATGGCGAGATCATGGAACGGGCAGTCCTTCCCCGGGAGGAAGAGCAGCTCCGTCTTGCCGAGGTTCAGCTTGAGGTGGTGATCCGTCATCCACACTGATATGTCTGCCAGACATGCAGAGATGCGATTCACCACCTGGTTATCAGAGCTGACCTGCTGGAGGTCATTTTGCAGGGCTCTGGCAGTGCTACTCCTTGCACAAAGGCGGAGGTAGCGGTCCTGCTGCTGGGTTGTTGCCCTCCTACGGCCTCCACGTCTCCTGATGTACTGGCCTGTCTCCTGGTAGCGCCTCCATGCTCTGGACACTACGCTGACAGACACAGCAAACCTTCTTGCCACAGCTCGCATTGATGTGCCATCCTGGATGAGCTGCACTACCTGAGCCACTTGTGTGGGTTGTAGACTCCGTCTCATGCTACCACTAGAGTGAGAGCACCGCCAGCATTCAAAAGTGACCAAAACATCAGCCAGGAAGCATAGGAACTGAGAAGTGGTCTGTGGTCACCACCTGCAGAATCACTCCTTTATTGGGGGTGTCTTGCTAATTGCCTATAATTTCCACCTTTTGTCTATTCCATTTGCACAACAGCATGTGAAATTTATTGTCAATCAGTGTTGCTTCCTAAGTGGACAGTTTGATTTCACAGAAGTGTGATTGACTTGGAGTTACATTGTGTTGTTTAAGTGTTCCCTTTATTTTTTTGAGCAGTGTATATATATAAACAAAAAAAAATTGGACACGGCCGGCAGCCCATGGGCCTGTTTTTACATTACTTTTGTGATATTTTTCTGTTGTCATAATCATCTATGTTGACCATTTGGCTGACCAGTGGGCAACGGCTGGCCCGCCTACCAAGATGGTCTCAAGAGCCCTTTTTTTGGTCTCAAACTTTTTTTGCACAACCTTTCCTTTGAATGTCAAACGCACAAAGTCAAACGCACACCATCAAAGAGAGTGAGACCTGCTCTGACTCTCTGTTAGTCACTCAGTCAAAAAAGGTGGTGCCAAAAAAGTTTGAGACCAAAAAAAAGGGCTCTTGAGGCCGCCACTGCTAAATGTACAAGCATTTTTCTGCACCCGCAATAACATCTGCTAAATATGTGTATGTGTCCAATTAAATACATTTTGATTTGATTTAATTGTGTGAAATTATCCAACTTATTTGCTAAAAGTTCTGGTTCTGCTGGTCCGAGTGCTGTGTATGTGTCTGTGAGAAATGACAGATCAGCTGATGTGATGCAGTCGAGACAGGAAGAAAACAGAGAAAGACACACTCAGGCTCTGACACAGCTCATGTAACCAAATACTGCCAGTTAGGCCAAACATTTTGGCTGTAAATTGTATGGAATATAGTATTTACTCGGCCTTTACTCGGCTATACTCGGCCTTGTCTCAGGATTGTAAGTTGGTGGTTGAAGATATCCCTCTAGTGGTGCGGGGGCTGTGCTTTGGCAAAGTGGGTGGGGTTATATCCTTCCTGTTTGACCCTCTCCGGGGGTATCATCGGATGGGGCCACAGTGTCTCCTGACCCCTCCTGTCTCAGCCTCCAGTATTTATGCTGCAGTAGTTTGTGTCGGGGGGCTAGGGTCAGTTGGTTATATCTGGAGTACTTCTCCTGTCTTATCCAGTGTCCTGTGTGAATTTAAGTATGCTCTCTCTAATTCTCTCCTTCTCTCTTTCTTTCTCTCTCTCGGAGGACCTGAGCCCTAGGATCATACGTCAGGACTACCGGGCATGATGACTCCTTGCTGTCCCCAGTCCACCTGGCCTTGCTGCTGTTCCAGTTTCAACTGTTCTGCCTGCGGTTATGGAACCCCTACCTGTCCCAGACCTGCTGTTTTCAACTCTTAATGATCGGCTATGAAAAGCCAACTGACATTTATTCCTGATTATTATTTGACCATGCTTGTCATTTGTGAACATCTTGGCCATGTTCTGTTATAATCTCCACCCGGCACAGCCAGAAGAGGACTGGCCACCCCTCATAGCTTGGTTCCTCTCTAGGTTTCTTCCTAGGTTTTGGGCTTTCTAGGGAGTTTTTCCTAGCCACCGTGCTTCTACACCTGCATTGCTTGCTCTTTGGGGTTTTAGGCTGGGTTTCTGTACAGCACTTCGAGATATTAGCTGATGTACGAAGGGCTATATAAAATAAACTTGATTGATTGATTGATATTTCATACCTACTATAGAAGGCTAATTAGGGAAGGGGGATTCGGGGGAACATTTAGACAATCGGCTACTTAGAATATAGACTAACAAGCTGTTAGATTGGACTAACAGGTTGTTAGATTGGTTTGGACACACCTACTCATTCAAGGATTTTTCTTTGTTTTTACTATTTTCTACATTGTAGAATGATAGTGAAGACATCAAAACTATGAAATAACACATATACTGTAGGTGAAGCAATAGCATCTACTAGACATATACTGTATACAGTGCATTTTACTAAACACAATTCATCATGTATTACAATAAAGGTCAATTCGAGGTGTGTGTATTTTAATTGCTTTATCAATGTTTATTGTCTTCTGAATCTCAGTCTCTTCAGCCCAGCTAGTGGGTTTATGAGCTGTTGTAGCAAGTGACTCTGTCAGGTCTAGTCCCTCTCCTCCCCTCCATCGGTCCCGGGATCCATCATTACGCACACCTGGCATCAATCACTACGCCCACCTGCATGTCATCATGAGGCACATCTGGACTCCATTACCTCACGTATTACCTCCCCTATATCTGGCACTCCCTTAGGTTCTTTCCCCAGTCAGTATTGTTCCTGTGTTTATGCGTAGACGCTACTGTTATGTTGTCTCATTCCATGTTTGTTGTTTTATTAAACGTTTCACCTGCTTCTCGACTCTCAGCGTCTCCGTAACATAAGTCTGACTCCAACAATGGAAGCAGCAGGAAAACAGAATATCTCCCAGGCGGCCGACGAGCAGGGATACCTTCTACGTCAACACCATGACCAGCTGGCACAACAGGGGATGGCTATGGAAGAGGTTCTTCGTAGTGTGCAAGGTCTCGAACACAGGAGGTGTTGCCGTCAACTAGCGGAGGATACTCTACAAGCCAATCGACCCAGCGTGCCAGCATAACAGCCTATTCAGCAACCCGCTCAGGTCAGCAACGCCCATTTGTCCCTCCCGGATAAATATGACAGCACCCAATCTAAATTCCGTGTGTGCCCCCTCTACTTGTGCTCCCTCTACTTTACGCACCAGATGGGAGCTCCCATCACCGAGAGGTCCAAGGTTGCCACTGTTATTTCTCTGCTGACTGGGCGGGCATTGGAATGGGCCAAGGACGCCTGGGAGAGAGGAGAGGAGAAGCTAGATTCATATGAGGGGTTCATGGCTCTGTTCAAATGCATATTCGATTATCCCCCAGAGGGCAGAGAGGGGGAAGAGCGCCTACTCCAATTACAGCAGGGGGACCAGACGGCTGCTGAGTACGCGCTCACCTCCGGACAGTAGCAGCATCCAGCGAATGGAACGAGCCGGCGCCTCGTACGCTATTCAGAAGAGGTCTGTGCGAGGAGGTCCAGACGGAATTGGCCTGTCGAGATGACAACCTCTCCTTGGACGTACTCATTGCGAGGGTCATCCGTCTGGATAACCTACTTCGGGAACGTAGGTACTCTCATCGCTTCTCTCCCTCCCTCAGTGAACACTCTAGATTAGAGACTGAACCCTTGGAGGTAGGGGTCACATGCCTCCCCGCGGCGGAGCGACGCAGACGGAGACAGTCGGGACACTGTCTGTGTTGTGGTCATGGAGGGCACCAGCTCCAGCGGTGTCCGGCACTTCCTAATCCGGGATCCACAAGAGCAGAGAGACGGTCATGTGATCTTCCACCACCTGGGGCAGGAGTGAGTATCTTCATCACTTTCTGCTAAACTCTTTTTGGTGTCCATCACACTAGTTGACGGTCCCTCATGTACTGTGTCTACAGCGTAGGTGGATTCCGGTGCTGCAGGGAACTTTATTGACCAGACCCTTGTCTCCTCTCTTAACATCATCTCATACCCGCTCTCCTCTCCTTTCCCGGTTAAAGCCCTCGATAATCGGCCACTAGGATCCGGAACCATCACACACATCACCCAACCACTCACCCTCACGGTGGAGTCCATTCATCAGGAGAACATCCCCTTCTTCATCACCAGTGCACCAGTTCACAATATCATCCTCAGCCTCCCTTGGCTTCAATGCCATAACCTCACCATCTCATGGTCGAGGATGAGAATCACAGACTGGTCACCCAATTGCCGGAGGACCTGCTTCCCCATCCCCTGTGGGTGACTGAGACCCAGGCCATGGAGGATTACATCCAAGAGGCGCTCCAACAAGGTTTCATCCGCTCGTCCACTTCTCCTGCGTCGGCTGGTTTCTTCTTCATGGCCAAGAAGGATGGAGGGTTACGTCCATGTATTGATTACAGAGGACTCAATGAAATCACCACAAAGTACCGTTACCCTCTCCCGTTGGTGCCGGTAGCCATCGGACAGCTCCGCGGGCCCGGTTCTTTACCAAACTGGACCTGCGGAGTGCATACAATCTCATCCGCATCCGGGAGAGGGATGAATGGAAGACTGCGTCTAGCACGATGTCTGGTCACTACGAGTACTTGGTGACGAGTACTTAGCCAATGCTCCATCAGTGTTCCAGGCATTCGTTAATGAGGTGTTCAGGGACATGCTCGGATGCCAGGTGGTCGTGTATATTGATGACATCCTGGTCTACTCGGCTACCCTGGAGGATCACATCGCTCACGTTCAAGCAGTCCTGGAACGTCTCCTGGCTAACCACCTGTTCGTCAAGGCTGAGAATTTCATCAGAAGGCTGTCTCCTTCTTAGGCTACCAAATCAGCCCGCAGGGAGTGAGGATGCATGACCAGAAGGTAGATGCGGTCAGGTCATGGCCAGTCCCAACCACCATAAAGGGGTTACAAGGATTTTTGGGGTTTGCCAACTTCTACCTCCGTTTCATCAGGAACTTCAGCTCCGTCGCCGCCACTCTCACCTCTCTCCTCAAGGGTGGTCCCCGGAGGTTGGTGTGGAGCCCCGCAGACGACGAGGCCTTCAAGGGAGTCAAGGGACGCTTCACCTGCGCCCCAGTGCTCAAACACCCAGATCCCATTATCTACTTTGTGGTAGAGGTGGACGCTTCAGAGGTGGGCGTGGGGATAGTTCTGTCTCCACGAAAGGGTAATCCACAGAAATTGTATCAGTGTGTACATTACTCTAACACGAAATCCAAACCGGCTGCGTGCGTGCGCCATCGTGCGCCATCGTGCATCAATTTATTTTGTCCTCCTACACCAAACGCGATCCCGACACGCAGGTTAAAATATCAAAACAAACTCTGAACCAATGACATAAATTTGGGGACAGGTCGAAAAGCATTAAACATTTATGGCAATTTAGCTTGCACTTGCTAGCTAATTTGTCCTATTTAGCTAGCTTGCTGTTGCTATAATCTGTAAGCTACTGGTTGAATGAAACAGACGGAGGCCTAATTTGTCCTGGAATATAAACATTAGGTTGTTATTTTACCTGAAATGCACAAGGTCCTCTACTCCGACAATTAATCCACACATAAAATGGTCAACCGAATCGTTTCTAGTCATCTCTCCTCCTTCCAGGCTTTTTCATTGTTTAACTTATGTGGTGATTGGCATCTAAACTTTCATAGTATTACCACGACAACAGGCAACAGTTTGTCTTTCAATCACCGACGTGGTTATAACCAATGAGGAGATGGCACGTGGGTACCTGCTTCTATAAACCAATGAGGAGATGGGAGAGGCAGGACTTGCAGCGCGATCTGCGTCAGAAATAGGATTGACTTCTATTTTAGCCCTTGGCAACGCAGGCGCTCGTTGACGCGCGCGAGCAGTGTGGGTGCAATAATTGAATAACGTAGATTTCTAAATTTATTTTGCAACGCGAGCGGTGTGGTCAGCCTATTAGAAGCTGTCCCCTGCAGAGAGGAATTACGATGTCGGGAGAGCTCCTGGCGGTGAAGTTGGCATTAGAGGAGTGGAGACACAGGCTGGAGGTCGCCAAGGACCCATTAAACATCCTCACCGACCATCGGAACCTGGAGTACGTACGGACAGCGAGGAGGCTGAATCCGCGCCAAGAAAGGTTTGTCTTCACGCTGACCTATCGCCCAGTCTAAAAAAACACCAAAGCCGATGCTCTGTTCCATCTCTACGATTCGGGAGAGGGTCCTGTACAGAATGCACCTATAATCCCATCCTCCCGAGTCGTAGCTCCTGTGGACTGGGACATAAATGTGGACATTCGCCAGGCTCTGGAGAGGGAGCCCGCACCTACTATCTGTCCTCCCGAGTACATCTACGTTCCTACGGGGATAAGGGATTGGCTGCTGACCTGGGCACACACAGCTGTCGTCGCTGGACATCCAGGTATTTCTCGCACCACCTAATCCATCTCTGAGAAGTACTGGTTATTTCAACTCCTATCCGTATGTGCCCAAACCAAATCCCCCCGGAACGCTCCAGCAGGGAAGCTCCTTCCCCTTCCCATGCCTCAGCGTCCCTGCTCCCATCTGTCCATTGACTTTGCTACTGATCTCCCTTCCTCTGACAGTTTCACCACCATTTTCGTGGTTGTGGATAGATTTTCAATATCCTGTTGTTGAAATCCCTCTGTCTGGTCTTCCTACTGCTCTCCAGGTTGCTGAGGCACTATTCCAGCAGGTCTTCCGGCATTATGGCCTTCCGGAGGACATCATCTCCGACCGTGGCCCCAAATTCACATCACGGGTATGGAGAGCCTTTATGGAGAAGCTATGTATCACGGTCAGCCTCACTTCTGGGTATAGGCCTCAGTCCAACGGGTAGGTGGAGAGGATGAACCAAGAGCTGGGGAGGCAGGGAGGTTGGGCTCGATTCCTTCCATGGGCAGAGTACGTCCAGAATTTGCTACGTCACTCCTCCACTGGGTTGACCCCCTTCTAGTGATCTAAGTTTTCAGCCGGCCCTGGCTCCGTGGATCCCGGGCCAGACCGATGCTCCTGCGGTTGATGAGTGGTTCAGTCGCGCAGAAGAAGTGTGGAGCGAGGCTCACGTGAGACTCCAGCGCACCGTCCCCCATCAAAAGGAGTAGGCATCCGCCAAAGCAGTGCGGCCCTTGTGTTCCACCCTTGGGATTGTGTCTGGCTCTCTACCAGGAACCTCCCAATCCGCCTGCCCTACAAGAAGCTGAGCCTCTGGTTTGTGGGGACGTTCAAAGTTCTCCGGAGGGTCAACAAGGTGGCGTATAGGTTACAGTTTCCCAGTGACTACCATATCTCACCTTCTTTTCATGTCTCCCTTCTCAGGCCAGTGGTTCCTGGTCCCATAGCTGATGCTGTCCCCCATGACACACATCCACCCCCCTGGACATCGAGGGGGTCCGGCCTATGCCATCAGATCTCTACTGGACTCCCGACGTCATGGGGGTCGGCTCCAATACCTGGTGGACTGGGAGGGGTATGGCCCAGAGGAGCGGTGTTGTGTTCTGATGGAGGACATTCTGGATCCCAACATCATCCGCGATTTCCACCTTCGCCGCCCGGACCGGCCCGCTCCTTGTCCTAGGGCCCGTCCCTCTGGTCGGGGGCCGTCCCTCTGTTGTCTCGTTCCATCTTTGTTGTTTTATTAAACGTTACACCTGCTTCTCGGCTCTCAGCGTCTCTGTTACAGACTCTAGTGTCAGATTACATGACATAGCCACTGCCACTGAAGGCTGGAAAGTCCCACCTATATCCCCCTTATTTAATTTGCTGAAAGGCCTGTCACTTCTTGGCAGAAATATACGCGCACGACACTGTCAAACGAAGCCCATCGCTGGAAATCTATCCGCATCCACATAAACTAGTCCCGGGATTGTTCTTTGACGAACACACAAGGTTGAATATTGAATTCAATAGAAGAAAACGTAGAGAGAAGGAGACTGCCCGTTCCTTAATGTAGCCGTTGGCTGTATTATACAATCAAAACATTAACAAACTGGCAGTCTCTCTCGCTCTCGTTCTCTCTCTGTTTTCTTCTATTGAATTACATGTAGCCTAATATTTACACACGAAGATAAGTGAGTAGGGGGAACACATGACAGGCTCTAATTTGAAATATGTAGTTAGGCTGTTATAAGGTATTATGCTTTTCTTCTTTGTTTATTCATTCACAACTATGATGGGTAACACTTTATTTTAAGGGGCCATAATAAACCATTTATTACCATTACCATTCTCACAAAAAATGGGCATGCCATTGGTAGACATTCCTGCAGTACCTGGTAAAATAACAAGCACACAACACAGGATGTTTAAGAAAAAAATATATACATGTGCGAATAACTACCGTACTAATATTTACAAAGGGGGAAGTCATGATTAATAAATGGTGAGAAAACGTTTTGTTAATGCCTTATCAATGATTTATTATGGACTCTTAAAATAAAGTGTTACCCATCACAGAACAGACAGCTCAGCTGCTGCTGCAGCAGTCAAGTGTAGTGGACATTGGGAGAAAAGAGAGAGAGAGCGGGAGACATGCACTGTCAGTTTATTGATGTTTTCGCTCTATATTATATACAGTGCATTCGGAAAGTATTCAGACCCCTTGAATTTTTCCACGTTTTGTTACGTTACAGCCTTATTCTGAAATAGTTTTTTTTTTTACCTCATCAATCTACACACAATATGCCATAATGACAAAGCAAAAACAGGTTTTTTGAAATGTTTGCAAATGTATTAAAAATAAAAAATAACTTAAATATGACATTTACATAAGTATTCAGACCCTTTACTCAGTACTTTGTTGAAGCACCTTTGGCAATGATTACAGCCTCTTCTTGGGTGTGACGCTACAAGCTTGGAACACCTGTATTTGGGGAGTTTCCCCCATTCTTCTCTGCATATCCTCCTCTCAAGCTCTGTCAGGTTGGATGGATGGGGAGCGTTGCTACACAGCTATTTTCAGGTCTCTCCAGTGATGTTCGGTCGGGTTCAAGTCCAGGCTTTGGCTAGGCCACTCAAGGACATTCAGAGACAACAGCGTTGTGTTGGCTGTGTGCTTAGGGTCGTGGTGTTGTTGGAAGGTGAACGTTCCCCCACAGTCTGAGGTCCTGAGCCCTCTGGAGCAGGATTTCATCAAGAATCTCTCTGTACTTTGCTCCATTCATCTTTTCCTGACTAGTTTCCCAGTCCCTGCCGCTGAAAAACATCCCCACAGCATGATGCTGCCACAACCATGCTTCACCGGTGGGATGGTGCCAGGTTTCCTCCAGACGTGACGCTTGGCATTCAGGCCAAAGAGTTCAATCTTGGTTTCATCAGACCACATAATCTTGTTTCTCATGGTCTGAGAGTCCTTTAAGTGCCTTTTGGCAAACTCCAAGCGAGTTGTCATGTGCCTTTTACTGAAGAGTGGCTTCTGTCTGGCCACTCTACAATACGGGCCTGATTGGTGGAGTGCTGCAGAGGTGGTTGTCCATCTGGAAGGCTCTCCCATCACCACAGAGGAACTCTAGAGCTCTGTCAGAGTGACCATTGGGTTTTTGGTCACCTCCCTGACCAAGGCCCTTCTCTTCCGATTGCTCAGTCTTGGTGTTTCTTGGGGACCTTCAATGCTGCAGAAATGTTTTTGTACCCTTCCCCAGATCTGTGCCTCGACACAATCCTGTCTCTGAGCTCTACGGACAATTCCTTCGACCTCACAGATTTTTTTCTCTCTGACATGCACTGTCAACTCCAATCAAGTTGTAGAAACATCTCAAGAATGATCAATGGAAACAGGATGCACCTGAGCTCAATTTCGAGTCTCATAGCAAAGGGTTTGAATACTTTTGTGAATAAGGTATTTAAAAAAATTAATTATACATTTGCCAACATTTATAAAAACTTGTTTGTGCTTTGTCATTATGGGTTATGGTTTGTAGATAAATTAGGAATACAATGTACACAAGGAGAAGCAAAGACAGACAGAGTGACAACAGAGGAGAACAAGAAGCACATACACAGACAGACAGTAAAGGTTGAGAAACGCTGTACTATAGTTGCTTATGTTATTTGACATGAGCAAATACTGCCTGTGGGGTGGGGGGGTGGGGGGATGAAATGCCAGTGCTCAATTTTTGTCCCAGTTCCTCCCTGGCAATGCCGAAATGTGTATAGGCGGACACAGTCAGTTTCTCTATAAAATCCACTTTTCGTTCCTCCTCCTCAGTAACTCCGCTCTCCGGGTTTTCTAGCTTGCCTCCTTCTCGTCCAACTCACACACACTGTCAGAGCGCGGCGTTGACAAACTCTGTCCACTTTAGCCGTTGCGAGGCAGCCTGCTCTTTCCTCAGCTGAAGCTCTCATTGACTCGGTTCTGTGTCCTCATGCAAGGCTGCTGAAGAAGCTCTGAGAATCAGTTTTTTTCTTCTCTCTTTGCTCCTTAATCCCTCAGATCGGACTCATCAACGCTTCATTACAGCAAAGCTCCTAAAGACAAGAGAATAAAAAATAAGTGAACGTTTAATTTCAAGACTTGTCACTGTCTACTAATACTCTTCACAATGTCTGGCGATGATGCACCTGCTCAGCAGCAAAACGCCGAGGAAACAAAACAAGAAAATAAACCCAGCGAGGAGCCGAAAGCTGAGTCTAAGCCGGAGTCGCCGCCAGTCAGTTCAACCCAGGCTGCAGCCACACCCACGGCGACCGAGAAGGTATCCGAGGAAGAGCAGTTCACCTACCGCTCCCTGGTCCTTTCCGGCTACGGGGGCTATGATAAGGTGAAACTGCAGGTGAAGAAGGGGAAGCCGGCACTCAAGGCCGGAGAAGTCATGGTGCGGGTCAAGGCATGCGGGCTGAACTTTGCCGACCTGCTGGCCCGGCAGGGTCTATACGACCGGCTGCCGTCCCCCCCTGTCACGCCGGGGATGGAGTGCTCCGGGGAAATCGAGGCTGTGGGAGAAGAGGTGACGGATAGAAAAGTAAGCGCGCCGCATCCTCTCCGCTCTCTCCTCTCCATCTCTCTCATTTCACCTGCTTCTGAAGCCACTGTCCTAGAAATGATTTAGCCTACTCGTATGATTGCCTAGTAAACCTGACCATTTGACAATTTCCATGACCAATAATATGTCGGCTACTTTGTTCCAAAGAAAGCACATTTTGGTAACTCATTTCTTGAGATATTTGGGTTCATATTAGGATGCTGTTTGATTTAGGGCGTGTCAGTCTTTGCTGTTGATTTGAACTGACAATTCCGTCTCACGTGTGTTCATGTTAGTCATCTATTACCAGCATCACCATCATCATCATCATCACCACATTCAACACTAAAAGCCCAGACCAATACATTTGAATATTAATGTTATCTGATTTCAAAATAAGACTGCATATTTGTCCAAAGTCTCAAAACGACCAGAGAGTTGGAACAATGATAGCTCACAAGAAAAATGTAGCCTAATTTCCCTCCTAATGCTTTGGAGGGTTATTGCAAGCCCAGTCACTGGTGCGTAAATGGAGAGCACTAGAGTACTCACTCAATCTTCTGAGTGGAAATTTACAAGCCGAGCAGTGCATTTCTTTTTTTTTTATTCTTCCAGCAAAGGACGCAATTGTTTAATGGCAGTGAGTTCAATGAAGCCAGCGCCCCTCGTCTACGGACAATAAAAATGAGTTGCTTTGCGCACGGGAGATTGACAGCGCCAAATTGGGAGTCGCGCCAGCGGCTAGACAGCTACCCTGCTGAAAGGCATGTAGCACTAGGTTCTGTGGATTTGGAGAGATTACAATGCTATCTCTACGTTTAGGTGATAGAAACATCAAGGGGGGGGGGGGGGGGGGGACGCCACGCAGTAGTGACACCGTTGCCTTTGTTACGGAGAGCGACAGCGGCTCACGCACTAAGCGAACTGAAAGGGCGAGGCGCAAGACTACGAGGAGACGAAAATTGAAATGATTACTCGCGATCTAAGTCAACAGACATGTCTTTGGGAAAGTCACAAATCACCAACCATTCAATCTTGCGATTTTTTTAATCGATTTGAAATTAATATTGCTATATTCTGCATACAACGCCCATCTGTTTTTAGGGTATACACGGAGCATACCAAACATTAGGAACACCTTCCTAATATTGAGTTGCACCCCCCTTTTCCCTCAGCAGAGCCTCAATTCGCGGAGGCATAGACAATGCAAGGTGTAGAAAGCGTTCCACAGGGATGCTGGTCCATGTTGACTCCAATGCTTTCCACAGTTATGTCAAGGTGGCTGGGTGTACTTTGGGTGGTGGACCATTCTTGATACACACGGGAAACTGTTGAGCGTGAAATACACTGGAGAGTTGCAGTTCCTGGCAGAAACCAGTGCGCCTGGCACAGACTATCATACAGGTTTATAGGCACTTAAGTATTTTGTCTGGCCTATTCACCCTCTGAATGTCACACATGCACAATCCATGTCTCAATTGTCTCAAGGCTTAAAAATCTTCCTTTAACCTGTTTCCTCCCCTTCATCTACACTGATTGAAGTGGATTTAACAGGCGACATCAATAAGGGATCATAGCTTTCACCTGGATTCACCTGGTCAGTCTGTGTCATGGAAAGAGCAGGTGTTCTTAATGTTTTGTACACTCAGTGTATTTCCATACTATGAATATTTTGAAAGGACTGTATTATTTTGATTATCTGCTTATCTATCGTATAGCAGCATTACTTGTATGATAATAACATCGCCTATGCATTGATCATTCCAGGCTACCTCTCCTTGTTTGAATAGTGTGATGAGTCATGTTCCACTGCCCGTTACATTACTGATGGCATGGCAACACCAACCACATCCTTTCAATGGCGCTAATAGCAACATATTGTGCCTAATGACCCTTTAAACCTGTTACATTTATAACAATATCACAATTTAGGCATACAGTAGCCTAGAGATATTGTCGCTATATTATTTGAACCTGAGACCGAACACCATCACCGATGAAACTCTATGACGAAAACCACAAGGTTCACGAAGCACAAAGACTTGATGTATATTCATTGCTATTTTTTACAACACCAATCATATGTTCTGATGTTATGACCCTGTTGTAAACCTTTATTGCTCTTAAACAATTGAGGAACCTTTTGTTACAAAAGTCATTGACATGCAGGCAAATTGACCCAAGTCTAGACTAATTAAAATAAGAACACTCTGCAATTGTTGCACTTGGACCATGTTAACAAGAGCCATTAAGGCACAACAGACAAGGTGCCAGATCAGTCTAAGTCTGCGTCCCAACGGCACCCTATTCTCTGTATAATGCCCAGAGGCCCTGGTCAAAAGTAGTGCACTGTATAGAGGATAGGGTGTCATTTGGGATCGTACACTAATAAGATCAGTGCAACTCTGTCTCAGCAGGGAGTGGTCGTGTCCCTGACATCCACTGGACCTGAAGATCCGTAGGGATAAGATGAGCATGTAGAAGCGTCTATATACCAGAGTTATTGGCTCTGTGTCGGTCTTTGACAGCACAATGGTCCTACAGCATAATAATGGTCCTACAGCATAATATATGATATGACCCATGTCCTATTATATACTTCCCTGGCCTCACTGCACTTTGCTATTCAAGCAGATTGGATTAGAAGGTCACACACACACACACACTCACATACACACTGCAGTCCCCATACTACCCATACCTTCCCCCAACTCCAACAAATTAAGACCCAATCTTCCTAATGGATAGAGATCTCAGTGTTTTGGCAGGAGGGAGCTCACAGAGAATGTGCTGACCTTAGTTGCAGTCACTGTTTTTGGGAGGCTTCTGCTTTCTCTCTCTCTCTCTCACACACACACACACACACACACACACACACACACACACACACACACACACACACACACACACACACACACACACACACACACACACACACACACACACACACACACACACACACACACACACACACACACACACACACACACACACACACACACACACAGACTCACAGACACATGCACACATACACACACACTGTCACTGAGTCTGCAGTAACACAGTGACTGGAAGTAGGTTAATACTACAGTGACATCACCCTGAATTACCGCACGAGCAGTGCAGGGAAAGGGGAAAGAGCGAGTAAGTGACAAAAAGAGGGAAATATCCTAAATTGCACTCTATTACTCATGACTGACAATCCTCGATCAGCACTTTTTTCACTAAACCCTTTCCTTTTTTGAGAGTATAAGCTGTAGCTGAGCTCTGGTAGGATCTGACCCATATGTTCTCAATTATCTCCCTCCGGCCCACATTGTCAGTCTGGTATTTCCTCCGTCCCTCCTACCTCGCTCCGTTCCGTCTCTCTTGTCCTCCTTTTCGCTACAGATGGGAAGCACACTCATAGCATGCGTTTTGCACCGTCTGTCTTGATAGTCGGCCATAAACAGCAAAGAGAGGAGAGAATCAGACGCCTGGAAACTTGGAGACAAACAGACGTCGTATTTCTAAGTTGTCGTTCTTGGTCCCTCTCGGTTCTGTTGAGTTTTTTTGGAGTGTGTGTGCTTTCGTCAGCAATAAGGCCTGAGGGGGTGTGGTATATGGCCAATAGCCATGGTATATTGGCCGTATACCACAAACCCCCAAGGTGCCATATTGCTAT
The DNA here is from genome assembly GCF_045679555.1 of Salvelinus alpinus. Lineage (NCBI taxonomy): Eukaryota > Metazoa > Chordata > Actinopteri > Salmoniformes > Salmonidae > Salvelinus > Salvelinus alpinus. The sequence goes on along the minus strand of NC_092121.1, from coordinate 6,731,559 downwards.
TCTAAACTGGTTACCAGCGTAATGTCATAAAAAAGCTGGTTTGACATGTTTTGTCATACCTGTGGTACACGGTCTGATATACCACGGCTGTCAGCCAATCAGCATTCAGCGCTCAAACCACCCAGTTTATAACAACTATTATAACCTGGGTGGTTCGAGCCCTGAATGTTGATTGGATGACTGCCGTGGTATATCAGAGCAAAACGTCAATAACAAAATATGTATTTTTACTGCTCTAATTACTTTGGTAACCAGTTTATAATAGCAATAAGGCACCTTGGGGGTTTGTGGTATACGGCCAATATACCACGGCTAAGGGCTGTGTTCAGGCATTCTGCGTTGCGTCGTGCAGAAGAACAGCCCTTAGCCGTGGTATATTAGCCATATACCACACCCCCTCAGGCCTTATTGCTTAATCATAACACTGACGAAAGCACACACACTAAAAAAAAACTCAACAGAACCGAGAGGGACCAAGAACAACTCAGAAATAATGTCCGTTTGTCTCCAAGTTTGTTCTAAGTTCTAGCCTATCAGTAACAAGACTTGCTATTGTAGTACCGTAGTCATGGTAACAGCTGCAACGGTAGAAAGAGCAGGTAGAAAGCACCGATTATAGGTCAAACTCAAGGTCGGTTCGTTCCTTGAACAGGACGGGGCCGTGATCCTGACACATAAAATGCTCCATGGATGACCCTCTCAGTGTAACGATCGTTGTTGGAAGGATTGGACCAAGGTGCAGCGTGGAAGGCGTTCATCATATTTATTCATGTGAACCAGCAACAAAACAATAAAGATAAACAAAATGAAACGTACAGCTTTGTATGGCTAAAAAGCAACAATACAAAATCAAGATCCCACACACAACAGGTGGGAAAAGGCTGCCTAAATATGATCCCCAATCAGAGACAACGATAGACAGCTGCCTCTGATTGGGAACCATACCAGGCCAACATAGAAATACACAAACTAGAGTACCCACCCTAGTCACACCCTGACCTAACCAAAATAGAGAATAAAAAGGCTCTCTAAGGTCAGGGCGTGACACTCAGTCTCACACAGTTCACACATCAGCAGACTGAAGGGTTTATCATAGTCCAAAACATGTACGCGTACGCACAGTGGTGTTCTAGAATATTGAACCGTTGGCCTTTCAGACTTTGGAAGTTTCAACACAGGTCAAGCAACTTCTCCAACCGTCAACACATTCAAATGAATAGAGGAAGCGTGCCGGAGACGCGTTCGTTGGGAGTTATGGGCTGTGTGTTAACCGTGGACGGCGGTCTCAGAGCCCTGTAGCGATGTCACAATGGGACGCCTATAATTTGCGCTTAACAATGTTAGACGACAACACTGCTGACACAACACAGTAGGATGAATACATTGTCCTTTGTCCTTTAATCTAATCTAGGCCCCATGAGAACATTAAGGTGCCATACGGAGTTCACAGCTACTCCTCCGGTTGACACTAGAATCCATGATCTAACCAATTGGTGGCAAAAGTTGATGAGATCGTCAAACTACATAACCTCCGACTTGTGGCCCACATACCCCAAACCTGAATCACTAGTTGATAAAGGCCATTGGTGTACAGCAGCTGACTACAAGGCTCTTTGAGAAGCTTCCCCCTCATACACTGTGTGGTGACTTCATTAGAGGCTGGAGAGTCAAGGGGGGGAGGACATGACAGAAGTAGGAGGGGGGGGGGGGAGTCACACAGTAACGAGTGCTGTGATGGACAAGTCACAAGGAGGACATTGGCCAAGAGTGTGTTTGAGTGGGACTCTGTTCTGTGTGACTGTTGTTCTTCTGTTTGCGTGTGTGTGTGTGTGTGTGTGTGTGTGTGTGTGTGTGTGTGTGTGTGTGTGTGTGTGTGTGTGTGTGTGTGTGTGTGTGTGTGTGTGTGTGTGTGTGTGTGTGTGTGTGTGTGTGTGTGTGTGTGTGTGTGTGTGTGTGTGTGTGTGTGTGTGTGTGTGTGTGTGTGTGTGTGCGCATGTGTGTGTGTGTGCGCATGTGTGTGTGTGTGCGCATGTGTGTGTGTGTGTGTGTGACGGCCACTCACATGCCTTACATGTGCACACAATACTTCCCGATGTAGTTGAATGTGAGGGTTGAGTCATCAGTGTGTTTCCTGCTAAGCTCCAACGCCTCCGCCTATTGATCCTACCTGCCATACTGGAGCTCCAATTAACAGACTGAGGGCAATGAGTTTCACCCACAGACCCAGGGAGACGGAGAGAAGGACAGGCAGAGGGAAAGAAAGAGAGATTTAAAGATGTAGACTGATAGAAAAGGACCGAAAGAGAGAAAGAGGAAGAACTCAAAACGCATCCGCTTGAGACGGGGATATAAAGAGAGGGAGAGTGAATGAGAGGGAAGAGGGAGATCTCTCTAATTGGAGTGGATAGACAGACAGCGAGGCGCATCTCTCCCTCCAGACCATTAGAGAGGCCCGGGTGGGCGGGAGGATGGTGGGGAGGCTGGGGCGGGAGGAGTGGGTTTGTTCCTAGGAGGAGAGAGCTTGTCTTGTGCTCAACCATGGAGAAGAATCTGGCAGGGCCGCTGATGAGTGGAGAGCGGCCAGGGGAGAAGATGGGATCCATTGTCCTGTCTCACTGATGAGGAAGAGGGGAAACGGGCAACTCCTCGCACAGGGCCCATGGAGGGAGGAGGAGAGAGGGAGGGAGATAGAGAAAGGGAGACAGGAGGAGGGAAGGAGATGGAAAAAAGAGGGGGTAGAGGAGATACTATGCAAGACAGAGAGAGTGAGACAGAGGGCGATGGAGAGAGAGAGACAATCAGAAGAGATAATGAAGGAGTGAGAGGGACAGACAGCGAGGAAGAGTGACAGGTTGAGGGAAAGAGAGAGGAGTGGAGCGAGGGAAGGAAGGAGTCAGATGGATGCAGTGGTGGGGTGGAGGAGGAAGGAGGAAGAAAACAGGAAGAATGTTAGAATGCGGTGGTGGGCTGTTTCCTGTGTCCCTGGTGTTTCCCTCCCTGATTGGCCAGTCCCTCGGCAGGGGGGGGGGAAGTTTACAATGGGGCTCTTCCTCCTGGACAGGCAGGAGAGGGTCGTAGGATCCTGCTGCTCTGATAAGCCCGAATGGGGACACGGCGCCCAAAATGACAAGTTGGGGTGATAAGGAGGGAGGAGATAATTGTCAGAGAGAGAAGAGTAGCAGTGGGGGCTAATGCCATATCATGTTATGTTGTTGACTGTTGTCACAGTGTGTGGTCAGAGTGAATATGCTAACCTATATGACAAACAACTAATGATAAAATAACTAACCTGACCGCCACAGTCATTTGCATTGTGAACCTTTGATTTGTAAATTTCCCCCGACACCAAACCAGAAAACAGCTGATCCCTTGCTTTCCATAAACATATACACTTGTAACTTGTGAACTAAATGACATGTCTACAGTAGATATACACTAGTTAGGGTTGCAAAATCCCACTAACTTTACCCACATTTCCAGGTTTCCCCCAAATCCTGTTTGGGTGCAGGATTTCCTGCCTATTCCCTCCTGATTCTGTGAATCTTCCAACCAGGATTCCTGGAAACCTTGGGAATTGTCAGAAATGTACTGGGATTTTGCAACCTTATAGTAAAACACACTTCTAACACACTTTCCCGTCCATGCAGGTGGGTGACAAGGTGCTGGTGCTGAACCGCTGTGGGCTGTGGCAGGAGGTGGCCGTGGTGCCCGCTACCCACACGTTCCTCATCCCAGAGGGCATGACTTTTGAGGAGGCCGCCGCCCTCCCCGTCAACTACATCACCGCCTACATGATGCTGTTTGACTTTGGCAACCTGAGGCCCAACCAGAGCATCCTCATTCACTCTGCTGCAGGTAGGAGCCAATCACCATAGACACCGTGTAGGTAGGAACCAATGACCATAGACACTGTGTAGGTAGGAACCAATGACCATAGACACTGTGTAGGTAGGAACCAATGACCATAGACACTGTGTAGGTAGGAACCAATCGCCATCACTGTTATAGGTACAGAACACAAAACAAGGCACACACCCCATACAATTGAATCATAAGAGACCCATAGAATTAGAGTAAGTACTATTGTAATTTTAATCCAGTGACACACTAATTTCTTATTATAAACTGGGTGGTTTGAGCCCTGAATTCTGATTGTCTGAAAGCCATGGTATATCAGACAAAATGTTTAGGTTTCCTGCTCTAATTACATTGGTAACCAGTTTATAATAGCAATAAGGCTCCTTGGGGGCTCGTGATATATGGCCAATATACCACGGCTAAGAGCTGTGTCCAGGCACTCCGTGTTGCGTCGTGCAGTAAGAACAGCCCTTAGCCGTGGTATGTTGGCCATATACCACACCTCCTCGGGCCTTATTGCTTAAATATACACCCGCAGGCCAGCAGGGAGGTCTCTGCCATTCTAAGGAACATAAATGCATACAATGTGAATATGAATACATTCATTGGGAAAACACAGTGATAAGTCTTGAATGGTGTATAGTGCTAAACCCATAGTCCAGTCCAGGTCAAGAATGTTGTGTACTATGAACACAAGGAAATGCATCAGTCGGATTGCCAATCTGTATTGTTCCATAGCTCCTGTCTATGACTGTGTATTATAACTATGTGAATTACGAGAAGGAGTAGTATTGTAGCTACTATGTAAGAGTATTGTAAATAATACTTAAGCTCCAACCCTGTGTGTGTCAGTACTGAGTAGAGCAGAGACGTGGTGAGAGTTGGGGTTGGAGGAGCACCTGTCACCTGGCTTTGGGGGTCAGAGTGCGCCGTGTGGGAGTGGAGGAATGGGGGGAACGGGGGAGTGAGGGGGTGTAAGCATCTGGGTATGGGTGTGTTGAGGTTTTGAGTGTTTTTGAGCGTAAGAGAGGGAGTGTCTCAGTTGTGTGTCAAGGACAAGGCCAGCTGGTCAAAATGGAAGGCAGTTTTTTTTAAATTCTTCCTGTGTGTACAGTACATGCATGCGTGCAGCGTGCATCTGTGTATGTAATGTATGGGAATCCGAGAGGTATCATGGGCTGTTTTGGTTGAGGACTAGTGCATTTTTTTTGTTGAGGTAAGGGAGTGCAAAAAATATATTTAAATGACGTAATCATTTCCTCATTCAATGATTGTACCGACAGATGTGGCCTATGGGATCTCATTGTAGAATAGGCCTATGCATAAAATGTAACCTCCAATTGTAACTTCTGCCTACTGTATGCCCACACATATTGTCTCAAGAAAATGTTCTATGTGTAATACCCTCAAACACCAAGTTAGGCATACCTCATTTCAAAATAGGAATGATACGGATAATTCTTCAGGTTTTACCGGTGAAACATCCAAACTGCATCTGCATCAGTAAAATGATCATGAATCATTATGGGATCTTGCGAGACATTGATTCTGCTTTGATCCAACTTTACTAAACGAGCATCATTGTGAGAAGTGATAATATCTTATTTGTAATAATAACAAGTGATGACCAGGACTATTAGGCGTAGGCAACACGTCTTGATGAGTGGTATTTTAAGTGATTGGACAGCCCTTCCTGGTGCTGAAAGGACAGCGCCAGAATCGCACAATGTTGTTAAAGACGTTGAACCAACTTGTGTTGCTGAAGGATAGCTCTGTCATTCGGCCAGTTCAGGAACAAACAACAATCATTTGCCGTATAACCTAAGAGGCCTATAACTACGTGGGATAGCTATTTGTAGGCTATAACCTAATCTAAATATAAATACATATAGCTTACTATCATTGCACTGTTTGCGAAGAGAGCTTTCGTTGCGAGTAGGCATTTCATTGTATTGTGTAGCATACACTACGTTGTATCATAAATCAACTTTGATTAGCTTGAACACATGGTTACAGAATACCATATTACAGAATAAAAGAAAACAGAGGTGAACTATCAATTAATGGAATTCATTTGCACAGATTAAACATGCTATCAAATCAATTGACCAAGTAGTGAACAGAAATCACTACTACGTAGAAATTCAGGAAATTCATTTAAAAACAACCATAAAATCAAGCTTTTGGTGTAGTGTATTCATGCATCTCAAAAAACTATAACCTAAATGCATATTTACCTCCAACTTGGCCCAATTCACATTTACAATTGCCCACCCTGACATACCAAAACTAGAGCTGCGTCGGTCTCAACCAATAGCCAATGTAGTCTAAATATCCCAAGCAGGGCTACAACAACTTCCAGAGACAGTCAGGCTCCTTGGGCTTTGCGGTGGCAGCTCTGGTTTGGGTGTCCTCGGCAGAACGGTGTCGCAGACACTGTGAATTTGGATCCTGCATCTCGTTGGAGTGACAAGGATCATGTGGGTAAACCCCGCTCACACTCCGCCGAGCTGCAGGGAATGAGATATCTAATGTATGTTATACTGATTGGCCAAAGAGGTCGAGCCAACAGGCACACACGTAGCCTACAGTTCTTCATCATTCTCGCCACCCTCAGAGAGAAGACAGAGAAGAAACCACCATTTACCTACTCTACATATACAAAAGTATGTGGACACTCCTTCAAATTAGGGGATTTGGCTATTTCAGCCACACCCGTTGTTGACAGGTGTATAAAATCGAGCACACACCCGTGCAATCTCCATAGACAAACATTGACAGTAGAATGGGCTTACTGAAGAGCTCAGTGACTTTCAATGTGGCACCGTCATAGGATGCCACCTTTCCAACAAGTCAGTTCGTCAAATGTCTGCCCTGCTAGAGTTGCCACGGTCAACTATAAGTGCTGTTATTGTGAAGTGGAAACGTCTAGGAGCAACAACGGCTCAGCCGCAAAGTGTTAGGCCACACAAGCTCACAGAACTGGACCGCTGAGTGCTGAAGTGCGTTGTGCATAAAACATTGTCTGTGCTTGCTTGCAACACTTACTACCAAACTCCAAACTGCCTCTTGAATCAACATCAGCACAATAACTGTTCGTCGGGAGCTTCATGAAATGGGATTCCATAAGCCTAAGATCACCATGCGCAATGTCAAGCATTGGCTGGAGTGGCGTAATTGGCCGCCATTGGTCGCCATTGGACTCCGGAGCAGTGGAAACACATTCTCTGGAGTGATGAATCACACTTCACCATCTGGCAGTCCAACGGACGAATCTGGGTTTGGTGGATGCCAGGAGAACACTACGTGCCCCAATGTAAAGTGCCATCTGTAAAGTTTGGTGGAGGAGGATTAATGGTCTGGGGCTGTTTTTCATGGTTCAGGCTAGGCCCCTTAGTTCCAGTGAAGGGAAATCTTAACACTAAAGCATACAATGACATTCTAGACGATTCTGTGCTTCCAACTTTGTGGCAACAGTTTGGGAAAGGCCCTTTCCTGTTTCAGCTTTACAATGCCCCCGTGCACAAAGCAAGGTCCATATAGAAATGGTTTGTCGAGATCGGTGTGGAAGAACTTGACTGCCCTGCACAGAGCCCTGACCTCAACCCCATCAACCACCTTTGGGATGAATTGGTACGCCAACTGCGAGCCAGGCCTAATCACACAACATAAGTGCCCGACCTCCCTAATGCTCTTGTGGCTGAGTAGAAGCAAGTCCCTGCAGCAATGTTCCAACATCTAGTGGAAAGCCTTCCAAGAAGAGTGGAAGCTGTTATAGCAGCAAAGGGGCGACCAACTCCATATTAATGTCCATGATTTTGGAATGAGATGTTTGACGAGCACTTTTGGCCATATACAGTATTTGATTAGTCATTCTATTGTTATTAATGGATTTTTTGTGGTAATTCAATATAATAGATTTATAATTGATGAGAGTACATTTGATAGAAATAGTGTTACCACCTCCGTGTATTCTCAAATTGAAAAGAGTGAGGTTGTGCAGCTCCAGCACCTCTCTGATTCAGAGGGGTTGGGTTAAATGCAGAAGACACATTTCGGGTGAAGGCCTTCAGCTGTGCAACTGACTAGGTATCCCCTTTCCCTTTCCCCTTTCCCTCCCCGTGCTCCAGCAACACGACACCCCTGTGTTTGGGACAGTATGTGGGTAGATATGACCATGAGAAGCACAGATGAACTATCCATGTGTATGTTAGAGAGGAACCACGTCACTCTAGTCTGAGTACCGTGGAACAGTCAGTGCAGGTGTGTGTGCCCCTTGACATGGAACACAATCATTACAAGATGGAGTATGAGAGTGATGTATTACTGTAATATACACAAGTGTGTTTCAGAGCTAGCAGAGGCTAATGAGTCAGGCTAATCACTCAGTGAAAGGTCACCGTGGAATTCACAGGTGTTTGTTTTCATTACTATTATTTAGCTGATGCCATTCATCAACTTGGACCTTGGAGACTTGATGTGGGAGTGGAACTCAGTTGACCTGGGGTTTTGTGCACTGTAAAAGTGTGTGGTTTCCGTCTATTGGTTACACAGACTTTTGGCCTCCCATCCCATTCCCATTTTAACCACCTCATCGCCGGCTTCGTATTCATGTCACCTGATGAAATTGCTGTACAATATGATCTTGTTGCCGTCTGATGCACATGCAGATGTCATAAATCAGCACTGCAGAGCTCTCCCTGTCCTCTGCCGTGCCCTGATTGTATTACTGTTGATGATATCTGGACATGTGCATGTACACCCTGGCCCACCTACTGTTGCTAGCCACAATTCTGACGTGTGCTCTGATATCTGCTTCACTGATTTCTGCTCTCGTAAAAGCCTGGGTTTTCTGCACGTTAACACTAGAAGCGTATTACCTAAAATGGATCAATTGAAAGTGTGGGTTCACAGCTCAAATCCAGATGTGTTGGTCATTACTGAGATGTGGTTAAGAAAGAGTGTTTTGAATACTGATGTTAACCTTTCTGTTTATAACCTTTTTCAGCAAGACAGATCTTTCAAAGGTGGGGGAGTGGCAATCTTTACCAAGGATCACCTTCAGTGCTTGGGTTGTCTCCACCAAGTCTGTCCCCAAACAATTTGATTAGCTGGTTTTAAGTATTACACTTTCAAATAGTACTTTGTTGACTGTTGCTGGGTGCTATTGTCCTCCATCGGCATCGGCCTGTACCCTACCTGCCCTATGCTCTCTCCTGGCCCCTTACACTAAGTCTGAATTTGTCCTGCTAGGTGACCTAAACTGGGACATTAACCACCTGACCAAGTCCTAAAGCAATGGCACTCCCCAAATCTTTCTCAGATTATTACCAATCCCACAAGGTATGACTACAAACACCCAGAAGAGGCTACTCTCCTCGATGTTATCCTCACAAATAATCCTGATAGTTATCAGTCTGCTGTTTTCTGTAATGACCTTAGTGATCACTGTTTTACAGCCTGTTTTCGTAATGGCTGCTCAGTGAAACGACCTGTCCTGATTTGTCATAGACGCTTGCTAAAATGAGCACGCCTTCCTTCATGACCTGGCCTCTGTAAAATGGTATAGAATCAGCTTGATCCCCTCTGTCAAAGATGCTTGGACCTTCTTTTTGATATTTTCAGTGGTATAACAAACACATAAAGAAAATGAGAATTAAAACCAGGTTCAGCCCGTGGTTCAACCGTGACTCCACCTCAAGAATTCCATTTGGCGAAAGGCTCGGCATACGCATATTCAGGCTGACTGGCTCTTGTTCAGGCAAATGGGAAATAAGTGCACTCAGGCTATCCGGAAGGCCAAAGTTAGTTACTTTAAGGAGCAGTTCTCTCTCTTTGGGTCTAACCCCAAGAAGTTCTGGAAAACGGTTAAAGACCTGGAGAATAAACCCTCCTCCTCACAGCTACCCATGTCCCTTAAAGTTGATGATGTGGTTGTTACTGACAAGAAACACATGGCTGAGCTCTTTAATCACCACTTCATTAAGTCAGGATTCCTATTTGACTCAGCCATGCCTCCTTGCCCGTCCAACATTTCCTCATCTCCCACCCCTTCTAATGCGACTATCCCTGATGCTTCTCCCTCTTTCTCCCCTGCCCCGCAACAAAGTTTGTCCCTGCAGGCAGTCACTGAGTCCAAGGTGCTAAAGGAGCTCCTGAAACGTGACCCCAAAAAACCATCTGTGTCAGACCCTTTCTTCTTTAAGGTTGCTGCCCCTGTCATCGCCAAGCCTATCTCCAACTTTTTTAACCTGTCTCTCCTTTCTGGGAAGGTTCCCATTGCTTGGAAGGCAGCCATGGTTTGTCCTTTATTTAAAGGGGGAGATCAAGCTGATCCTAACTGTTATATGCCTATTTCTATTTTGCCCTGTTTATCAAAAGTGTTGGAAAAACTTGTCAATAATTAACTGACTGGCTTTCTTGATGTCTATAGTATTCTCTCTGGTATGCAATCTGGTTTCCGCTCAGGTTATGGATGTGTCACTGCAACCTTAAAGGTCCTCAATGATGTCACCATTGCCCTTGATTCTAAGCAATGTTGTGCTGCTATTTTTATTGACTTGGCCAAAGCTTTTGATATGGTAGACCATTCCATTCTTGTGGGCCGGCTAAGGAGTATTGGTGTCTCTGAGGGGTCTTTGGCCTGGTTTGCTAACAACCTCTCTCAAAGAGTGCAGTGTATGAAGTCAGAAAATCTGCTGTCTCCGCCACTGCCTGTCACCAAGGGAGTACCCTAAGGCTCGATCCTAGGCCCCTGCACTCTTCTCAATTTACATCAACAACATAGCTCCGGCAGTAGGAAGCTCTCTCATCCATTTATATGCAGATGATACAGTCTTATACTCAGCTGGCCCCTCCACAGATTTTGTGTTAAACGCTCTACAACAAAGCTTTCTTAGCATCCAACAAGCTTTCTCTATCCTAACCTTGTTCTGAACACCACCAAAACAAAGGTCATGTGGTTTGGTAAGCCCCTCTTCCCACAGGTGTTATTACTACATCTGAGGGTTTAGAGCTTGAGGTAGTATACCTCATACAAGTACTTGGGAGTATGGCTAGACGGTGCACTGTCCTTCTCTCAGCACATATCAAAGCTGCAGGCTAAAGTTAAATCTAGACTTAGTTTCCTCTATCGTAATCGCTCCTCTTTCACCCCAATTGCCAAGCTAACCCTGATTCACATGACCATCCTACCCATGCTAGATTATGGATACATCATCGGCAGGTAAGGGTGCTCTCGAGCGGCTAGATGTTCTTTACCATTTGGCTATCAGATTTGCCACCAATGCTCCTTATAGGACACATCACTGAGCTCTATACTCCTCTGTAAACTGGTCATCTCTGTATACCCGTCGCAAGACCCACTGGTTGATGCTTATTTATAAAACCCTCTTAGGCCTCACTCACCCTACCTGAGATATCCACTGCAGCCCTCCGCCTCCACATACAACACCCGTTCTGCCAGTCACATTCTGTTAAAGGTCCCAAAAGCACACACATCCCTGGGTCGCTTGTCTTTTCAGTTTGCTGCAGCTAGCGACTGGAACGAGCTGCAACAAACATTCAAACTGGACAGTTTCATCTCTTCATTCAAAGACTCAATCATAGACACTCTTATTGACAGTTGTGGCTGCTTGGCGTGATGTATTGTTGTCTCTACCTTCTTGTCCTTTGTGCTGTTGTCTGTGCCCAATAATGTTTGTACCATGTTTTGTGCTGCTACCATGTTGTTGTCATGTATTGCTGCCTTGCTATGTTGTTGTTTTAGGTCTCTTTTTATGTAGTGTTGTGTTGTCTCTCTTGTCATGATGTGTGTTTTGTCCTATATTTATATTTTTATTTTTATTTTTAATCCCAGCCCCGGTCCCCGCAGGAGGCCTTTTGCCTTTTGGTAGGCCGTTATTGTAATTAAGAATTTATTCTTAACTGACTTGCCTAGATAAATAAAGGTGTGCGACACTAAGTGTTCCCTTGGTCTGGTAGAGTTGTCCCAAATGGCACCCTAATCCCTATATAAATCAAATGAAATTGTATTAGTCACATGCGCCGAATACAACAGGTGTCTAAAAATGATGTCTATAAATGTTGTCTCCGTAATCTAGCATGGATAGGATGGTCATGTGTATCAGGGTTAGTTATAACCTTACAGTGAAATGCTTACTTACGAGCCCCTAACCAACAATACATTTTTTTTTTTAAATACGGATAAGAATAAGAAATAAAAGTAACAAGTAATTAAAGAGCAGCAGTAAAATAATACTAGTGCACTACCCTTGGTCAGAGCCTATATAGGGAATTATATTCCATTTCGCACACAGTCTACGCAGGTCTGGACCTCTGGTTTCTCTTGGCTCCCAGCCAGCTTTCCCTTGGCTCTCCAGCTGTCTGAAAGGACATAACGATTAGAACAACGGATTACTGAATCCATAACAGAAACATTTGCCTAACAGCCTCTTTGCCTGAAGCATAATCCTTCTTAGCGCTTTCTATATTTTTGAAATCCCTCATGATATTACACACACCCACTCAGGGTCATGAAACAATCTATGGATTTATATATTCGTCACTGCTTGTAGAGGCAATTTAGTTGAAAATGCAGTTATTGTGTTTGTAACAGTAGAGGCAGTAGGTACACTAGCTGCAGCAGCAGTGGTACTTTATATGCATTTCTTTTGAGTACACACAGTTAGGCCCTATTCCCACTACGAGAGATGACATCCTTGCCTCACCTTCTGTTGTGGCTGGCAATGCGACATTCTTGCTCCGCAGATCACATTGACCGTAAATATCACAGTAGCCACTAGCCAGGAAGCAGAAAGTATTGAACAATCCAACAACTATTCTTCTAAAACATATTACAATATTGAATAATGCAACCAAACCATATTACGCTCTTGAATAATTCAACAATCCACAAGCATGTGCAGACAATGAAAGGGTTTATTTTGTTGCCCGTATGGAACACAAAGGATATGAACAGGGTCTCCCACGTCTTAGACCTTTAGACCAAGAGGAAATTCCCTCTTGGACCGAGGGCAGACATTGGTTTGGAAGTTTGCAGGCGGGGCTACCTCATCACGGGACCATGACTGACTCATGTCTGCTACATTTACCTCCCTTTGACCTCCTCCCCTATGAGAGACCACCCCACGTTGGGCGCCATGGTGACACGCGGGATATAAACCCGGGTCCGGTATCCAAAAAGAATCTCAGAAAATATCCTAGGAATCCTGATAAAACCGGTTTTAAGTTAAAAAAATATATATAACTCCCAGCACAGAGTGTTTTAGGATGATGTTAAGACACTGCTCAGACAAACTCTGAGCCAGGAGTAAAATCAACTCATAAAAGCTTCTCAGCTGGTAATCACGACAGTTTGAAGAACCGCAAAGGAAAGATAGTGATGACGCTCATTGGCATTGTTGCAAATGATGGGGAAGACGTAGTGATGGCGCCGGAGGGTATGGCGGCCGTCTTATTGGCTCTCAACCAATCATGCTATTTTGTTTGTTTGTTTTTTGTTTGTAGACCACACTATCTACCTAGATTTTTTTTTGTAACTGTCTACATACCACCACAGAGCGAAGTTGGCACTAAAACCGCACTCAATGAGCGGTATTCCGCCATAAGCAAACAGGAAAACGCTCACCCAGAGGCGGCGCTCCTGGTGGCTGGTGACTTTAATGCAGGAAAACATAAATCAGTTTTATGGAATTTCTATCGGCATGTTAAATGTGTAAAAAAATTCTAGACCACCTTTACTCCACACACAGGGATGCATACAAAGCTCTCCCTCGCCCTCCATTTGGCAAATCTGACCATAACTCTATCATCCAGATTCCTGCTTACAAGCAAAAATTAAAGCAGGAAGCACCAGTGACTCGGTCTATAAAAAAGTGGTCATATGAAGCAGATGCTAAATTACAGGACTGTTTTGCTAGCACAGACTGGAATATGTTCTGGGATTCTTCCGATGGCATTCAGGGATACACCACATCAGTCACTGGCTTTATCAATAAGTGCATCAAGGACGTCGTCCCCACAGTGACTGTACGTACATACCCCAATCAGAAGCCATGGCTTACAGGAAACATTTTCACCTAGCTAAAGGGCAGAGCTGCTGCTTTCAAGGAGCGGGACTCTAACCCAGAAGCTTATAAGAAATCTCACTATGCCCTCCAACAAACCATCAAACAGGCAAAGCGTCAATACAGGACTAAGATCGAATCGTACTAAACCGGCTCCGATGCTCGTTGGATGTGGCAGGGCTTGCAAACTGTTACTGACTACAAAGGGAAGCACAACTGAGAGCTGCCCAGTGACACGAGCCTACCAGACGAGCTAAATAACTTCTATGCTCGCTTTCAGTCAAGTAACACTGAAACATGCATGAGAGCATCAGCTGGTCCGGATGACTGTGTGATCAACCTCTCCGCAGGCGATGTGAGTAATACCTTTAAACAGGTCAACATTCAGGACGTGTACTCTGAGCATGCGCTGACCAACTGGCAAGTATTTTCACTGACATTTTCAACTTCTCCCTGTCTGAGTCTGTAATACCAACATATTTCAAGCAGACCACCATAGTCCCTGTGCCCAAGAACACAAAGGTAACCTGCCTAAATGACTACCGACTCGTAGCCTTCACGTCTGTAGCCATGAAGTGCTTTGAAAGGCTAGTCGTGGCTCACATCAACCCCATCATCCCAGAAACCCACTCCAATTTGCATACCGCCTCAACAGATCCACAGATGATACAGTCTCTATTGCACTCCACACTGTCCTTTCCCACCTGGACAAAAGGAACACCTTTGTGAGAATGCTATTCATTGACTACAGCTCAGCGTTCAACACCATAGTGCCTTCAAAGCGCATCAATAAGCTATGGACCCTGGGACTAAACACCTCCCTCTGCAACTGGACTTCCTGATGAGCCACCCCCAGGTGGTAATTGTAGGTAACAACACATCCGTCACGCTGATCCTCAACACAGGGGCCCCTCAGGGGTGCGTGTTCAGCTCTCTCCTGTACTCCCTGTTCACTCATGACTGCATGGCCAGGCACGACTCCAACACCATCATTAAATTTGCCAATGACACAACAGTTGTAGGCCTGATCACCGACAACAATGAGACAGCCTATAGGGAGGAGGTCAGAGACCTGGCCGTGTGGTGTCAGGACAACAACCTCTCCCTCAACGTGATCAAGACAAAGGAGATGATTGTGGACTACAGAAAAAAGAGGACCGCGCACGCCCCCATTCTCATCGACGGGGATGCAGTGAAGCAGGTTGAGAGCTTCAAGTTTCTTGGTGTCCACATCACCAACAAACTAACATGGTCCAAACACAATTCAATGCAAACTGTATTCATGTTTCAGACGCGGCAAAATGTAAAATTTTGTCAACATGGCTGCATTTTCGGCATGTGAGACAAAATTATGACACTAGCTTGCTAAAGAATTTCTATAGATAACATAGATTTTTGCATTGGCAAATGGGAATGATGCTCAAATGGCTTAGTCTCGTAGTGAGGAGCCTATAAAATGTTGCTAGCTTCATAAACATAGTTTTGGGAATTCAGAAATGGATTGGAATAAATGACCAAGCTATAAAACTAGCTAGCCAGCTATGGGTAACTGTAGCTAGCTACCTGACAGGAGTGCTAGCTAGCTATGTTAGCTTGCTAGGTACATTACTAGCTTTAGGTTGGTTGTTTTTAAACTCAACATCAAGATTTCCTCTCCGATCATCACTCTCCCTCACTTAGGAAAGGGACATTTAAGGTACACTCGTATGTGACAATGTAAAAAGTCATTCAAGGGCTGAGGGTATAGGGCCGGTGGCTGTCTACTTTGCGTTTGGACTGCAACCCAAGAGAAAATTCCCTCTTGCGCTGAGGGCAGACACTGGTTTTGAAGTTCGCAGGTGGGGCTACTTCATCACGTGACCATGACCGACTCATGTCCGCTACATGTACACATTAAAGTGCTGACAATACACAGCTAACTCAAGTAACATTAGCATATCAATACTGAATGTTTACCCCTCCCATACGAATATAAAAGACAGTAATGTTATCATACAGTGTCATTCATATTATAATATAGGCTACACAGCTAGCTAGGTAACGTTAGCTAGCAAGCTAGCTAGCTAGCTAAACAAAATAATTTCTGCATCCTCACATAAACATGCTGGCTGTAGCTATATGCTGACGATTAGCTGAGCCATAGCTAGATAGGAGCTCTTAGGCTTACACTTGCTACCATATTAAAGTAACCTTAGAACAAACCAGGCGTCATTTTATCATTATCATGGAAGTCATTATTGATAATTGAGACTGAAGCGATGATAATTCTCTGGGGAGTAACTTCTTGCCTGGACCTCAGTGCAGTCAAGCAAAATAAAAACATATACTGTTGAGATTTAAAGCTACAGTGATAATGTCAGAATGTAACAGGCTGCTACTACAATTTCAGGTACAAATTCAATAAAATAAGGAAAATGTCTGTATTTCAGCTGTTTCAAAAACAGTGCTATGCTAAATCAAATGTTTATTGTAAGAGTGTTGTCTTAACGAGACAATTGTGTTTACACTGCCCTGCGTAGAGGGGGGCAACTTGTGTTGTCTCTCTTGTCGTGATGTGTGTTTTGTCCTATATTTTTATTTAATTAATTTTTCTTTTTAATCCCAGCCCCCATCCCTGCAGGAGGCCATTTGCCTTTTGGTAGGCCGTCATTGTAAATAAGAATAGGTTTTTAACTGACTTGCCAAGTTAAATAAAGGTGAAATAAATAAAATAAATAAAAATAAACTATCAGGCAAGTGTCGTGCGCTACCGCCGGTCGAGAAGTGACAGGTTCGCAAGTTTACATTGCGGTATATATGTAGCTAACACTTCTGGTTGGTTGGATCATGTGGCCTCCTCCCCTCACATGGTGGTGGAAGGTGTTGGGTAATGATGCTGCTGCAGCCCGAGAGTCTGTCAGAGCATGTCTCTGATTTTAGACTCTAGATTAGTGTCAGATATCAAACAGTGTGTGTGTGTGTGTGTGTGTGTTTGTGTGGACAACCGCAACCACACTAATGGTACAGTACGTGCATACTTTTCTATTAGGGTCGTTGTGTGTCAGTGGATGTCTATCTTGCTCTTGCACCGGCGAGATTAAAAACACAACCACCTATTTGAATCATATCTCTAACCTACAGTTTTACACGATGCATGTCTTTAATAGTGAACAAAGACAGCTTTTTAACAAGATTCAGTGACTCCGTTTGTACAGCTATAGCATATTAAAACAGTGGGTGGTACTGCATGAGGACACAAGGAGCCATTTCTCATATCCAGTCTCAGGGCCTCAGGGCATCTCAGGGCATGGCCAGACAGATATTATTTAATTGTCTGTCATTTTTTACTGGCAATAAATCAATATATAGATCAACAGCCGGCTTCTTATCGTGGCGACCACAGAGTCATTGTTTGATGAGCAATCTTCTGCCTCCGCTGTCATCAGTCTCTTCATCAATGTTACTCGGTTTCTTCCCTCTTATCGGCCTGTGGTGCCGTAGAGCCATGCTGGTGAGTGAGAGACTACTAGAGCTCTATGTGGCTCTATGGGGGTGCTGCTTGGCGCTGTCAACAGGCTGCTAACTTGTTGGCTCCCACTGTGAGGACCCGGGCAGAGAGGTGTCTAGCTCATTGCCTGCAGCAGCACCACCCCCCACCCACCTCATGACAAGGAAAGATACTGTATGTCCTCTCCAACATAATTGCCACTGTCAGTGTTTTAGCTCTCTGGAGATTATTACATAGGCCAACTCTGTCCTTGTACCCGAGAGAAGAGACCTCAGCTAAGACGCTGGTGTGTCAGTGTCATGGCTGTGTGTGAACCGTGAACCGTTGACTGACCCCAGCTGCCTCTCTCTCTCGTGGGCCTGTGGGCCGGTCGTTCCCGTCCCCTCTCCCCGAACAATGGCATGTTGTTCTCCTACCATCCCGCCCTCTCTGTCCGCTGGGCTCGCACATCTGCATCCTCCCCTCCTCCCCCCTCCACATGACTCCCACCGGGGAGGCTCCTCATGACCATGGCGTATCAGTGCTCGATACCTCGTCATCGGGGAGCGTGCATACATTTCCCCCTTTGTTTTCTCCAGAGGGACAGGGCAAGGGAAGGAGTGCAGTGACATTTGGATGTGTTTGGGGGGGTGGGCGTCCACTCTGCTCGGCCAAGAGCCTTTTCCTGCAACCTCTCCCTGAACTGAACCCTGAGTTTATGGATTAGGTCTGGCCAGCAGCCCTGCATGCCACCACGCCCACTAACACACACACGCACACTAACACACACACGCGCGTGCACACACACACATACACACACATACATACACACTTGACTGGGCCTTGGCCTGATTGGTCTGACTAACACTACCCTGTATCCACATTAGAGAGAGGAGAGGAGAGGAGAGGAGAGGAGAGGAGAGGAGAGGAGAGGAGAGGAGAGGAGAGGAGAGGAGAGGAGAGGAGAGGAGAGGAGAGGAGAGGAGAGGAGAGGAGAGGAGAGGAGAGGAGATTGAGTGAAGACGATAATGGAAGAGAAGAGAAAGAGGTGTCAGAGTATAGAGAAAAGTACAGAGATGTTGATGTTACCTGCTCACTCTACACTCTTAGAAAAAGGGTTCCAAAAGGATTATTCAGCTGTCCCCATAGGAGAACCCTTTTTGGTTCCAGGTAGAACCCTTTTTGAGTCCAGGTAGAACCCTCTTTGGAAAGGTTTCCACATGGAACCCAAAGGGGCTCTACCTGGAACCAAAAGGGTTCTACCTGGAACCAAAAATGGTTCTTCAAAGGGTTATCCTATGGGGACAGCCGAAACGTTTTAGGTTCTAGATAGCACTTTTTTTCCGAAGAATGTAAGATATGGCTCAATATGAGATACAGGCAGAATATCACTTTGTTCGTTTATCCTACAATTTCAGACAAACCACATCTCTATTTCAGTATATCCTTTAGCAGTCTACAATGACTCCCCACTTTCTGACTACCCTGTGCTGTAAGGCTTACCCTAGTTCAGTGAATGCTAATAAGGGCAGTGTTGGAGAGGAGTCCTGGTTGTGTTTGTTTTCTGAGCCTAGCTGGCTGGCATCATACCCAGACGCAGATCAGCTGCACTGATAGCACAGGAAAACCAGGGCAACCTCCCCTCCGCAGCCTCCCCTCCACTCCAACCTCCAACCCACCCTCCAATCAGAATACACTCTCACTCACAACCGTTGCCTTATGACCACATTCAATTTAAGCCCCCCCCCCGCCACACACACACACACACACACAGGTGTGTCTGTCTGTACATTTGAGTTTTTAGTTTTTTTTTCACCATTGTGAGTTTGTGTTAGGAAGAATGTGTTCATTGGTACATGGTTATCAGTGGGTTTTATGAGAACATGTCTGTTTGTGTTTGTGCGTACAACGAGTGTACGTGTGTGTTAGGGTCTCTGTGTGCGTTAGTTAGCATTGTGTGAATTCTCACTCAGGAAATCGCAGGTTCTGCCTTCTCACACAGGATGTGCATTGAATTCACTCACCCAGTCACTACAAATGTGCATCCTATACGTGGTACAGAGTGGAACCTACCATACGACAAAGCATATTAAAACACTTCACAGCTACACAGAGCAAGGGGAAAACACGATGTTACGTAACACAGAGTCATCTCTCCGTATTGCAGACACAGACACGCACCCACTGCCGTTTTATGCTCACACACTCATGTGAGCCTCGTGTAAGATTTGCACAATAACAGAGCGAGAAACGTTGCTCAGTCATGTCCGACTTGTTGATCTTGTTCACCGTCCCTTTGGTAACGAGGGATTCTTGGATTTATGGTTTTATTCCATTCTTTGTCAGCCACAGGCACCACGGGCTAACGATAGGGTGTGGGATATGGTAAGCTTGGAGAGTGGAGACACAGAGAATGACATGGGGCAGACAGCATGGAACCCTGACGTGACATGAGCGGCCTCACATCTCTCCGTGATTAGCATTAGCGCGTGTGCTAGCTAGTGTTAGCATAGCTAGCGCCACAGGGCCCACACCTATAACCACAACCTAGCCTTTTAAGGTTAGAAGTGACCGTAAGCACGGTCTGAGGTGCGTTAGCTTCTCCGTTTGAGTTATGCTAAGAAACTAGCTCTCTACGAGGAAGTGGCCCAGCAAGCTTACCTCTTAAGCACCGTTCAGACAGATGTGGTCAGTGTGAGGATGACTGTGAGAAAGTGCCTGTGTGCACTGACTGTACTATGGTATGAGTATGTACAGTAGTAGGAGGTTTGAGTGTTCTCCTTCCCTTTGTGAAATCTCAACAACATTTAGTGGCCCCACCCTCTCCTCACGTTGAACTCTGGGTGTGGACACACATCATGCTGGCCTAAATAGTAAAGTGAATTCCACAGTGTTTTGGACAAAATTCCTATTCACTCAAGAAGAGCGTGTTATTGAGACCCAGAGTGTATTTGGTGCCAAAAGATGTGTGTGTGTGTGTGTGTGTGTGTGTGTGTGTGTGTGTGTGTGTGTGTGTGTGTGTGTGTGTGTGTGTGTGTGTGTGTGTGTGTGTGTGTGTGTGTGTGTGTGTGTGTGTGTGTGTGTGTGTGTGTAGAGAGAGACAAGAGTCCACTGTGTATGCTGTTCCTCCCTACACACCCTGGTCAGTGGACGAGAGACAGAGAGAGAAAACAACGCTTTTGACGGGCCGCAATTTTCTCAGTGAAACCAATTCAATTGAATCCCAAGCAGAACGAATGGAATTAGGCGCGGGAATTTGCTTAAGTTGCCATCTTCGCACAGACAATGGTTTAGTGTTCAGGCAATGGGTTAGTGTTCAGGGGACGACCTCGCGTCACATTGCCAGGAGAATGAAGGGAAGAAAAAAAAAGAAGGAAGACAAGGAATGGAAAGAGAGACAGATTGCCCTGGTCCACATATACAGCAGATGAGAGAGAGATTGAAAGGGGGCACTGACAGGGAAGAGAGGGAGAAAGTTTGCGAGAATCTAGTGAGAAATACCAAGAGAACAATGTGAACCAAAACAATGGGTTAACGATGGGTTAACTGTTTCATCTGAGCACATATTTGGGAAGATTAGCAGATATGAACAGACTTCTCATCCAGACTGTTCCTGTCTGCAGTCTCTCTCCTACCTCAGCTTATCTCTCTCTCTCTCTCTGTGTATTGGGGGGGAGGGGGGGGGGGGGGCTCTTGGCAGTGCTGGCCTGGGTCTTGTGATGGTGGATCAGTCACAAGACAGGCAGACAGGCCCTGGATCTCTGGTTCTCAGGGGGTTCCAGCCAGACACAGGTGTCCCCTCCTCCCTTTCTAACACAGGTGGAAGAGCGGGACAGAGTGGTCAGGAGATATAGACAGGCACCAACTCGAAATATCAAAACTCTGTCCTACCCCGACAGCCTAAACACCTCATATTGACTATACACATTACTGGTTTGCAATATCAAAGTATATTTGCGAGGAAGGCGAGGAAGCATATCAAAAGGCTCTTTTTTGGCATCCTTCAGGTTAAGCAACTTCTCATCTCTCCACCATCACACCCGCATACACACTTGTCTACTCTCAGCTGGCTCTAGGTAAGTTGTTATATGGTTATTGGGTGGGTGTTACTGGCTGATCTGTCACATATTACCCCTGGATGAGCTATTGATTGCCTCCAAATGCCTCCTGTTTTGCCTGGAGGAAAAACAGTCCAATGAATCAAAATGGCTCCTTTGCTCAGTCGTCGCCGCCAATTTGGCCTGGGTTTCCCTGGCAACGCAAACTTGGTTTCTCTCTGAGGACAGAACGACAGGGAGAGATAGTCCTAGCTGTTAGGAGGCAGGCTGACTCACTGACACTGCCATCCAACAGCAACACCGTTGCTCCTGTTATTTCATCAAGTTCTTGACTGCGTTCCAAATGTTATCCTCTTCCCTACACAGTGCACTACTTTTGACCAAAGCCATATTGGCCCCGACCAAAATGAGTGCACTACGTAGGTGTCATTTGGGACGCCGACCTTCTCTCTTTTTCCTTGCCAGGCTTGAACACAGTGAGAAATGTCTATTGAGTTCCCATAGGCTCAAGGTCTCTTCAGAGCAGAGCCGGGAGGGAATTGGTCTCGTTCTTGATTATTTTCTTTGTAAGAGTCAAAGGGGAGAGGAGGTCTGCCTGTGAGACGTAGCAACCAGCGACTACAATAGATTAAAATATAACCTCTCCTTGGTTACTTTTGTCTCTGTCTACTCAAGCTTATGGTGTGTGAGTGAGTGTGACCAAGACGGTGGCCCACAACTCCCATCCCAACATGTTGCTGATGATAACCACAGTCAACCACAGCAGTTCCAATATGCTTGAGACAGGCGTCTGTTTGAATGTAAATGTCCATGTTGTGAAATCTCTGTTTGCGTTGCTCTATTGGCTCTGGCCTCAGATAAGACGCGGCCTTTACTTGGTCAGGCATGAGTGACCTTTATGGACCCTGTTCAGTTCACATCCTCCATCCAGTCAGCCTCCCTCTGTCCTCTCTGTTCTGCCCCACTACTTAACAGTAACCTATTGAGACCTAGCTTCAGACACACACAGTGACACACACACACACACACATACAGTATGTTCAAAAACAGTGACTCATACACACACCGATACTACATCAATCAGCCATGCTGATGTAAGTTACACCTACAGAAAGCAATGCTCTCCCACAACTGCCACTTTGTCTACAAAGGTCATCGTAGACAATACATTGTTCGTCGTTTCAAAGATGTATTCCCATACGAGAAGGTTTTGTTTCAACTGGCACAGTTACGAAACAATGTTTTCTTGTTTTCTTGACCCCATGTCACACATTGCTCCCATAGCCAAAACAAATACCCCAAATTACCCAGGATTCTTAGTCAGGTCATCTTGCATGAAGCTAAAGTCAACCATTGTCATTTGACGTACAATGGCTACTTTCTCTAGTTGTGGATGTTTGTGTGTCTCTACGTCTTTGTGTGGGTGTTCCTTTTTGCCCAGGGTGGCGGGTAGGAGGTAATGTGATGTGTGTTTAATGCTCTCCTTACTTGCCCGTGAGCCACACACACACACACACACACACACACACACACACACACACACACACACACACACACACACACACACACACACACACACACACACACACACACACACACACACACACACACACACACTGAGCCACACACACACACACACACACACACACACACACACACACACACACACACACACACACACACACACACACACACACACACACACACACAGCCAGCCTCTTATTGACTGACCTGGCCTGTCATAGTAAACAAAACAAATCCCATTTCCCTGCAATAGAATGGATGTACATAATGGCATTTATGGGTGCCTCAAGACACATTTATATCAGCTGAGTTGAATTGAGTTGGAGGTGTCTCCCTGAGTGAGTATCTCTTGAGGTAATGATTAGTGAAGCTTGGATAGAAGTTATTCGGTATTATACTTCCTCCCCATAGTTACCCTGTTTAGAGAAACAACTAGGTAGAAAACTAAGGGACACATACACAAGTCTTAACCACCCGTCTTTGTCTCTCTATCCTCGCTCTGCTTTATTGGCATGAATGGGTGGTCGCCACGGTCGCCAAAGCAATGTATATATTAGTATTACACACTGTATTACACACAATGTATATATTAGTATTACACACTGTATTACACACTGTATTACACACAATGTATATATTAGTATTACACACTGTATTACACACTGTATTACACACAATGTATATATTAGTATTACACACTCTATTACACACTGTATTACACACAATGTATATATTAGTATTACAAACTGTATTACACACTGTATTACACACAATGTATATATTAGTATTACACACTCTATTGTACTCTATTACACACTGTATTACACACAATGTATATATTAGTATTACACACTGTATTACACACAATGTATATATTAGTATTACACACTGTATTACACACAATGTATATATTAGTATTACACACTGTATTACACACAATGTATATATTAGTATTACACACTGTATTACACACTGTATTACACACAATGTATATATTAGTATTACACACTGTATTACACACTGTATTACACACAATGTATATATTAGTATTACACACTCTATTACACACTGTATTACACACAATGTATATATTAGTATTACAAACTGTATTACACACTGTATTACACACAATGTATATATTAGTATTACACACTCTATTGTACTCTATTACACACTGTATTACACACAATGTATATATTAGTATTACACACTGTATTACACACAATGTATATATTAGTATTACACACTGTATTACACACAATGTATATATTAGTATTACACACTGTATTACACACAATGTATATATTAGTATTACACACTGTATTACACACTGTATTACACACAATGTATATATTACATTTACATTACATTTGAGTCATTTAGCAGACGCTCTTATCCAGAGCGACTTACAGTAGAGTGCATACATTTTATTACATTTTTTACATACTGAGACAAGGATATCCCTACCGGCCAAGAGCAGACGCTCTTATCCAGAGCGACTTACAGTAGAGTGCATACATTTTATTACATTTTTACATACTGAGACAAGGATATCCCTACCGGCCAAACCCTCCCTACCGGCCAAACACTCCCTAACCCGGACGACGCTATGCCAATTGTGCGTCGCCCCACGGATCTCCCGGTTGCGGCCGGCTGCGACAGAGCCTGGGCGCGAACCCAGCCCAGCCTGGGCGCGAACCCAGAGACTCTGGTGGCGCAGCTAGCACTACGATGCAGTGCCCTAGACCACTGCGCCACCCGGGAGGGGTGGTATTACACACTGTATTACACACTGTATTACACACAATGTATATATTAGTATTACACACTGTATTACACACTGTATTACACACAATGTATATATTAGTATTACACACTGTATCACACACAATATATATATTAGTATTAAACACTGTATTACACACTGTATTACACACAATGTATATATTAGTATTACACACTGTATTACACACAATGTATATATTAGTATTACACACTATATTACACACAATGTATATATTAGTATTACACACTGTATTACACACTGTATTACACACAATGTATATATTAGTATTACACACTGTATTACACACAATGTATATATTAGTATTACACACTGTATTACACACAATGTATATATTAGTATTACACACTGTATTACACACTGTATTACACACAATGTATATATTAGTATTACACACTGTATTACACACTGTATTACACACTGTATTACACACAATGTATATATTAGTATTACACACTGTATTACACACAATGTATATATTAGTATTACACACTGTATTACACACAATGTATATATTAGTATTACACACTGTATTACACACTGTATTACACACAATGTATATATTAGTATTACACACTGTATTACACACTGTATTACACACAATGTATATATTAGTATTACACACTGTATTACACACTGTATTACACACAATGTATATATTAGTATTACACACTGTAAATGAACAATATGTTTGAGCAACAATAATAATATATCAACAAAAACAATTCTACATGGAAAATAATACACAGAAAAAGCAACAATTGAGAAATGTACTCTACTAGGGGTTATGTGTATGACATGCTGGGAGCTTTTGTCTCTGTTATACGATAACAGTCCAGGACGTATAACCTGCAGCAACATCTATCGTCCCTACGTTTTCTCCTAACAAATTCTCTCTCTCTCCAGGTGGTGTGGGCATCGCGGCCACCCAGCTGTGCCAGACAGTGAAGGACGTCACCGTGTTCGGGACGGCGTCGGCCAGTAAGCACGAGACCATCAGCCAGGGCGGCGTCACGCACTGCATTGACTACCGTACACGGGACTACGTGGAGGAGGTCCGCAAGATCAGCCCCAAAGGTGAGAGGTCAGGGGTCATCTGACCTATCTTACAGCACTGAGATGGGCTGCGTCTCAAATGGAACCCCTATGCCTATATAGTGCACACTATGGGCCCTAGTCGAAAGTAGTTCACTACATAGGGAATAGAGCGCCATTTGGGACACAAGCATGGTTTGACCCATAATTTCCACAGTGTGATCCATGAGATAAGTATACTGAGATGGCTAATGGGTCCTGGGTCCTAAGGGATACTCTGTAGTAGCA